>NW_015172020.1:558787-564650 GCF_001447785.1 Gekko japonicus | reverse complement strand
TAACCGCTCTGTCAGGAAGTTCTTCCTAATGTTTAGCCGAAAACGCTTCTAATTTAATTTCATCCTGTTGGTTCTGGCCTGACCTTCTGAGGCAACAGAAAACAAGTCCGTACCATCCTCTCTATGACAGCCCTTCAAGTCATCTTTAGAAGATGATGAAGACGACGATGAAGATGACAAAGATGACAAAGATGACAAAGATGACAAAGATGACAAAGATGACAAAGATGACAAAGATGACAAAGATGACAAAGATGACAAAGATGACAAAGATGACGAAGAAGAGGTTTTTATACCCCGCTTTTCTCTGCCCGAAGGAGTCTCGAAGTGACTTATGATCTCCTTTCCTTCCTTTCCCCGCAACAGGCACCTTGTGAGGTGGAGCTGAGAGAGTTCTGAGAGAATTGTGACTGGCCCAAGATCACCCAGCGGGCTTCATGTGGAGGAGGAAGAAGAGTAGATTTTTATACCCTGCTTTTCTCTACCTTAAGGAGTCTCAAAATGGCTTATGATCACATTCCCTTCCTCTCCCCACAACAGACACCCTGTGAGGTAGGTGAGGCTGAGAGTACTGTGATAAACTGTGACTGGCCCAAGGTCGCCCAGCTGGCTTCATGTGGAGGAGGAGTGGGGGAATCAAACCCGGTTACCCAGATTAGAGGTTGCCACTCTTAACCACTTCACCATGCTGGCTTTGTCTGCAGTAGACCCCGAGCTCAATCCCCAACATCTCCAGATGAAAGGCTGATGATGGGGAAAGATCTCTGCCTGAAACCCTGAGAGCCGCCGGTCAGAGTAGACAATCCTGATAGACTGAAGGTCTGACTCAGCATATAAGGCTGCTTCATGTATTCGCTGAAGGTGGTGCTAGAAAGAGGTGCCGTGTGTGAGCTGTCTCTCTGGTCACACAGAGGACCAGAAAGCAAAAGCTTTAACAACATTGTCAGTGAGTGAAAGAATACTTTGCAGCAAAGGGATACAAGGAGGTGGGTTTTGTGTGGGGTCCAGTGGGGAGATGACCAGTGTTCCCTCTAAGCTGAGTTAGTGTGAGCCAGCTCACCATTTTTTAGCCTCCGGCTCACCCATTTTTGTCTTTGCTCAGGAAGGATGGCTCCAGAGCAAACTAATTGATGCAGTAGCCAAATCACTCACTCACAACTTTAATGCCAGTAGCTCACAAAGTAGAATTTTTGCTCACAAGACTCCACAGCTTAGAGGGAACATTGGAGATGACCACCTCCAAACATTTTCAAGAGTTAAGTACTAGGGAAAGATGTTTCTTTCATTGTTTTTAATGGCTGATGGCTTGAACACATGAAGCTGCCTTATACTGAATCAGACCCGTGGTCCATCTAAGTCAGTATTGTCTGCTTCGGCTGGCAGTGACTCTCCAGGGACTCAGGCAGAGGTCTTTCCCATCACCTACTGCCAGATCCTTTAACTGGAGATGCCTGGGATTGAACCTGGGACCTTCTGCATGCCAAGCAGGTGCTCTACCACTGAGCCACAGTCCCTCCCAACAGTTTCTGTTATGCACACTTCCACCCACTTTGGTGAGGACTGAAAGAAATGTTTTTGGAGCTGAGATATAATTCAGCAAAGGAAACAGAAATCAAAGTTGTTGGTAGATCTCTGGGCCTGTGGCATCCATGGTATTTTCTTGAAAATACAATCTTTCTTGAACAGATTTTCTTGAAAATCTTGAAAACACATGGGTATTTTCAAGAGATATTTGCATTTTCTGATTGGGCTCTGCTTGCGCCTGCCATGAGAAAGTTTTAGATTGGCAAACTGAGTGTTGGACTAGTATCTGGGAGACCCCCAGTTCAAATCCCTTCGCTCCCACGAAATCCACTAGGTGACATTGAGCAAGTTACTGAACCTACCTCACAGGGTTGTGGTGAGGATAAACTGAAGGACAGGATAATGATGCACACTGCCCCAATTTCCATGGAGGAAAGGTGGTATAAATGTTTTATTCATTTATGACCTGCTTGCAACATCACTTTCCCCTCTTGCACCCTTGTGAGGTGGGTTAGGTTGAAAAAGTATGACTACTCCAAGATTACCCAGTGAGTTTCAGCTCATTAGCATAACTCATTAGCATAACTTATTTGCACATGCCACACACCCTGACATCACTGGAAGTGTGTCAGAAGGCAACACCCACAGCTCAGGTTCCACTGGACTGTTTTGGATTGCTAGCTATTGGGGGGGGGGACGTGCAGATCTGTCCTCGCAGAGGAGGGAGAGCTTGTACCTGAATAAAACTTGGTCTTAAAGGTGCCACTGGACTTTTTTGGACTAGGGGACCGGGGGTGGGGCTCTGCAGCTTACCTGGCTGCTTCTTGCTCTGACTGAGGGCTGCTGGGAGCAGGGGGTGGGGCTTGTTGCATGTGCCCACCCCCTGGGCTCTTTACTGCCAGAGCTCCGCTCCTGTGAGCTCCTGCAGGAAATGACCCCTGCCTGTACACCCACACTGGCTAAATAAACAGACATAACATCAACACCACAAGTGTCCATTAGTCTCTTGTACCACAAGTGTCCATCATGTGGAATTCACTGCCAGAGAAAGTAGCGATGGCCACAGAAATAAACAGCTTTCAAAGGGGATTAGATAGTTTCATAGAGGATAAATCTATCACTGGCTGAAGAACAAATTTTGTGTCCAGTGGCACTTTTAAGACCAACAAAGGTTTATTTAAGGTATGAGCTTTCGTGTGAAATGAAAATGTCAAGACAGTGCAACCGCAATAAAAAAGGTTATGCTGGGGATTATTAGGAAGGGAATTGAAAACAAATCAGCCAGTATCATAATGCCCCTGTATAAATCGATGGTGCGACCTCATTTGGAATACTGTGTACAGTTCTAATCACCACACCTCAAAAAGGATATTATAGCATTGGAAAAAGTGCATAAAAAGGCAACTACAATGATAAAAGGGTTGGAACACTTTCCCTATGAAGAAGGTTAAAGCACTTGGGGCTCTTTAGCTTGGAGAAACGACGGCTGAGGGGTGACATGATTAAGGTTTATAAGATTATGCATGGGATAGAGCAGGTAGAGAAATAACTACTTTTCTCCCTTTCTCTCAATACAAGAACTCGTGGGCACTCAATGAGATTGCTGAACAGTCAGGTTAGAACAGATAAAAGGAAGTACCTCTTCACGCAAAGAGTGATTAACGCATGGAATTCCCTGCCACAGGAGGTGGTGGCGGCTACAAGCATGAATGGCTTCAAGAGGGAATTGGATAAAGATATGGAGCAGAGGTCCATCAGTGGCTATTAGCCACAAGGTATAGATAGGAACTCTGGGGCAAGTGATGCACTGTATTCTTGGTGCTTGGGGAGGGGGCAACAGTGGGAGAGCTTCTAGCAGGGGTCATTTCCTGCAGGAGCACACAGGAGCGGAGCTCCGGCAGTAAAGAGCCCAGGGGGTGGGCACATGCAACAAGCCCCACCCCCTGCTCCCAGCAGCCCTCAGTCAGAGCAAGAAGCAGCCAGGTAAGTTGCAGAGCTCCCCCTGGTCCAAAACAGTCCAGTGACACCTTTAAGACCAAGTTTTATTCAGGTACAAGCTCTCCCTCCTCTGTGAGGACAGATCTGCAAGTCCCCCCCCCCAATAGCTAGCAATCCAAAACAGTCCAGTGGTGCCTTCTGACATGCTTCTGGTGATATGCAAATGAGTTATGCTAATGAGTTATGCTAATGAGCCCCTGCACCTCTTTTTCTATGAAATGACCCCTGGCTTCTAGTGTCCTGGCCCCACTGCTGGACCTCCTGATGGCACCTGGTATTTTTGGCCACTGTGTGACAGAGTGTCGGACTGGACGGGCCATTTGCCTGAGCCAACATTGGCTTCTCTTATGTTCCTATGTGTGAGATAGGATGCTGGAGTAGAAGGACCACTGCTCTGATCCATCTGGGCTCTTTTGTTCTCATGTTCTTAGTCTCCTAACTGACTCTGTAAATGGCTACTTTTAGAATTACTGTTTCAGTTTCAGTTTATTGTAATTAGCCATTGGCCGTTACAAAATTACAAAACATAAATTCTGAACTAACTATAGGTTAGAGTCAGAATATACAAAAATACCAAAGATCGTTAACAAAATATGACTAATTTAATACAGTAGCCTAAATAATGCCCCTTCCCGATGCCACCTTGGAACGTATATTCTTTGCAGCAAGGGCAAATAATGAAACTAGAATTACTGGGAATCATTCTTTTTCTTGTATTGCTTGCTGTTTTCATAAGGGATATGAAATATTTCTCCCTCCCTCTCCGGTATTCCAGAAAAGCCATGTCTCTTTAAAATATCAAATGAGATAACTAGTCTTATTAACGTAAGGCTCTCGCTTTTCCTTTTCCTTTATGAAAAATTCAGAAGGGTTGTTACCCATGTCTCAACTAGGCTGTGTGCCGGTTGGGTGTATTTATTGTGCATTTTCATAAACATTGCATGAATTAAATGCGCATGCCGGATTAATGGTTTGCCAACACTCAGAGTCAATTTATACAGAGGGCTGAAGAGCTGGAGAATTGGCGACTGGGCTTTCAATTATGCCGCCCCCTTTTGCGCGACCAGGCAGACCCAGTGGAGTGTTTATGTACGGCGATCATCAGCACAACGGCTCCCCAGTCAGCAGAGTCATCGAGGCCGAGCACCTCCAAAGGAGTGGCACAAACTCATGTTCCAATTTGGTCTTCTTGTTCTGCACATAACCCTATAGAGATTGAGCCCCAACTATAGGCAGGCTTGGAATGTGGTGACATTTCTTTTGGCCCTAAAAAGCACCCACACTGGAAATCAATACAGATCAGGGCCGTGGTGCTGACAGAACAAGGTTGCCAACTCCAGTTTGAGAAATTCCTGGAGATTTGGGGGGCACAGATTGGGGAGGGTGGCATCTGGGAATGAGAGAGATGTAATGCAATAGACCCGCTACCCAAAGCTCCCGTTGTCTCCAGAGGAACTGGTTTCAGGAGATTGGTTGTGATTTAGGGAGATCTCCAGGGCCCACCTGGAATTTGGCAACCCTGTGGCAAAACAGGTTTAATTCTCCCCTCCCCTGTGCTCTTTTCCCACTTAAAAGTCCCCCAATAAGGGAAAGTGTGGGCATTTTGTGACGTTTCCCCCTACCAGGGATTAAAGCAGTGTGAGGGGCATTTATGACTAGGAAAATGGAAGAGGAGCACTCTACTCTCAGTAATGTGGCTCTCATACTTAAGGAAATCCCCAGTGGATGAAGAACAAAGTTAGAGTCCAGTGGCACCTTTAAGACCAACAAAGGTTTATTCAAGGTATGAGCTTCGTTGTGCATGCACACTTTTTCAAATATATTGGAATGGTAGATAAGGTTCAAACTTATAGACAGGCTGAACAGCAAATTAACATAGATGCTTTAAAATATGCAAAATGAAAAGTAAATAACAAGCTAATAACACTGCACCAATCTGAAGAAAGAAAGAAAAAAATGCTGTTAAGTTACCTCCGTGCCTGAGAGGAGAAAAATGGTGATTCTCAGTATACTTCCCACAATTAGAAAAAATGTCTTTTCACAATTATCCCCTATTTTGTTATATTTATTACTTTGCTGTCCTCCACCCCTTAATTAAATCAAAACAACTGATGACCTTATAACCTTCGCTTATTTAATTTTGATTTTGCTTATCTTAAAGTATCTATGGTCCTGGTCACACAAGGGAGATAATCCGGGGGCAAAGCGAGGCTTTTCGCTCCGGTGCAAAATGAAGCGCAGTATCTTGATCAGACATTTCCCCCAAGGCTTTGGGCACATGCCGTCAGCCGCAATCACACATTGATGGGGAAGCGTCACAAAGAAGGGTGAGACGGTTCAG
>NW_015172020.1:544016-558766 GCF_001447785.1 Gekko japonicus | reverse complement strand
CATTTGCGCGCATACCACAGAGGCTTACCAAAAAAAATCCGGTGGGACGCAGACGGGCGCCGGATGCGATGGGATACCAGCGCTTCCGCGATCAGATGCCTGCCCATGCTGCGTTTTCCCGAAAATACTGCACTTCCCTAGTATCTTTTAACTCCACTTCTTCGGCCAAGCGATACGGGTTGCCGACGGGTGCGGGACACTTGCCAGATGTTTCCGTGTGATTGCACCCTTAAAATCCACCTGGCATTCATCCCTATTGCGCACCTAATTCTGCGTGTGACCAGACTCTATGTTAATTTGCTGTTAATAATAATAATAATTATTATCATCATCATCATCATCATCATCTTTCAATTTATTAATCGCTCAATCCTGCAGAGCTGCTGGCTCTGAGCGATTTACAGTTACTCATTTCACAAGGGACTAACAATGATTCATGGGGGTAACGGAGGACAACATATATAAATCTTTAAATTGCACACGTTCGCAGCCGACGGGGATTTTTTGTTCAGCTGTAGACTAGACATGTTCCAGACGGCATTTTTCACTCGGCTTGGCTTGATAACGTCAGCTTTCTCCAGGTCTGATTCGAGTCGCAATGCTGCACTGCCACCGCTTGGCCGAAACGGCCCATTACAGGCTTCTTGATGCCGAACAGATCTTTCTAGGCTTCCAATCTTACAAGCTGGACATTCCATTCGCTGGCTAACACCTCCCCCACCGGGGGGTTTAGTGTGCCCACCCTCTCTAAGGAGTGGTACCCATTTTATCTACTCGCCGAAGCTTTCGAACCGCTGGGTGGACGGCGAGCTGGGGACAAGGCTGTCCAGTTGGCGTTCGATGTCTTTAATCCTCTGCCTGACCACTAGCTTAGCTTGATCGCCACCCCTTTCCAAAAGGTCTTGGGGGGAAAACACTAGTAGCGTAATTTTCCGAATAGTATAGGTCAGCCATTCAGATTGGTAATCGTCAGTCAGGATTAAAGGCACAAGGCCACATGGATTTAGATTTATCTTTAACCAGAAAAAAATAGAGTGCAAGGTGATCTTGGCTTCAACTTTCATCATGCCAGTCTCTAGCCGTACCATTGCATTGGTGACACACCTTGGAACTTGGAGCATCAGGGTGTTAGCAGTCAGCGCCATTCTGCTGATGGGCAGCTGGCTTTCCACAAAGGAAGTAACACCACACACCCTTCATATATAAAAATCACTCCCAATATCATAGTTATCACAGGACACTGCTTGACCTGAGTGTGACCCTACATGTCAAGCAGGAAACCAGATGGGCGGTCCCGGAGGGTGTCATTTTTAAGATCAATGATAGAAGAGAGAAGATAGACTCCACTTTTAAAGCTAAAGAATTTTTGAAACGCCAGTTGGGGACAGATGATGAGTCCAAAGAGGGAGAATCGAAGTCGAGTAACTCTGCTACCTCGGGGATGGAAGAGGATTCTGCGGCAGAAAAGGGTGCGGGACCTGCCAGAGTGGTATACAATTTTAGAGATAGAAAGCCGAAGTAAATTCAGAAGGACTTGAAAAATGGCCTTTTGAAACGAAGAATAAGAAGATGATCAGAGACTTCTCTCACAACTAACAAAATAACGCATAAGAAGCGAACTGTCATAAGCAAGAACTCAACAAGTATATTGTGATAATAAAACTAATTATACTAACATTTTACTAACAGTGAAAAGATCTCCTCCTCTTGGGGTTTTAGTTTAGTGTGGTTTGCTTTTCTTTCTCCTTAGTTGTAGTCCCTCCCCTATATTTCTTTGTAGTTTGTAGTATTTGCAAAATAAAAAATATCCCTACGGGGATTTATAAAAAAAAAAGAGAGAAAGGTATTTGTTGGTAAGTGATCCAAAGGGCGGATTCCCAAGACATTCCTCTCACCCCAAAGAGCAATAGCAGTGGGTTCACTGCGAAAACAATACTTTGTTTCGGTTATGCATAGAAGTGACTGTTTTCTTTCAATTAAGTCAGTCTCTTCACCTGGCCCCCTCTTCCAGGTGTCTACCCCAATAAAGCAATACTTCACAATACCCCCCCATTCCATAACTCAAGGGGTCATCAAGGGATATTGATACATTTACAACACTCCATCGATAGTTATCTCTTAGGAAAGACTGATCCCTTGAAAAAGCCATAAAACACCTCACACCTTTATTGATTTTCATCTGACAAACTCACCAAGATTTTGATCTTGGCAACAAATGTTGCTCTGCTTCAAAGCACAGTTTTCCTATATCAAGGGAACCCAAACCACCATTATGTGTATGTGTGTTCCCCAATGTCAACCACGCACACAGAGCGCTGGTCGCCCTCCTCTTCTGTGCATCTGAAACTTCCAGATAGGTAAATATAGCCTACCCTCATCTCTATTCCCCACTACAATCTTAACTTCTTCGTTAGACCTTGTATGCTTGATTTACTGTGCATTCTAGATGTGTGTTTTGCCTTCTAGTAGTTTTCAATAAAACTCTGTTAGTTAAACATCAGCCTGGTTCATTTACTGTGAGGAAGCAGCACTAGAAGAAGGCTTCTCTCAAACACTTGGGCCAAGGACACGCATGTGTGTCATGGTTGAGTTATTATGGCAACCTCACAGGGTTTTCATGGCAAGAGATGAACAGAGGTGGTTTGCTATTGCCTGCCTCTGCATAGCAACCCTAGACTTCCTTGGTGGTCTCATCCAAGTACTAACCAGGGCCAATTTTGCTTAGCTTCTGAGATCTGATGAGATTGGCCTAGCCTGGCCCATGCAGGTCAGGGCTATGGGCATAAAGGACTTCAAAGTCACAATGAGCTTAACACTGGGTGCCACACCAAAAATCAATGAGGATTGTTCTCCAGCTGCCACCTGGAGGTTGGCAACCCTACCCAAACCAGATCATTTTGGAGTGTGTGTGTGAGGGACCCATTTAGGCATTTACACTGCTTTACCAGTCCTACAGTTACATATATACTATGAACAACTCTGGGCATAGGACGAAGTTGCGGTGCGGTCTCATTGTTAATGCTTACCAGACTCCCAGGTTTTCCAGAGACGATCATGATGATTTAGTCACCTTTCGTCCATAGGGAGCTCAAGGTGGCTTTCAGTATAGACCAGATGCATAAATTAAAATACATAAAATCCATTAAAAATAACCCAAATTTAAAATCACACTTTAGGAATGTGATCCTATATATATAACAATGAGTGTGTGTGTGGAGGGGATCAGTTTCAATGAGTGAAACCACGCGGGGGTAAAAGAGTTAAACTCCCTCCCCATCATGTGATCCTGACCCAAATCAGTAGCCTATGTGCTTATAATTCAGCTTTCACAGACACTTGGTCTGATCATTGTTCTCCTAACTGTGCCATGTGTTTTGAGTTTTTGTCATGTAGTCAACATCCCACTTGTACAGATGCATCTTTAAAGCTGGCTTTAGAGAATCTTTCCTATCACTGATTATTGACATGGGAAAGAAAGACGAGGCATCAAATCACATTATGAAGATCTGCTGGGGAAAAGATGTTTTGCCAATTTACACTTAAAATTAGACACATTTGATAAAACAGAACCTGTAGTAAATGCAGACTACAGTTCTTGAAACCTCCCCAAGCACTAGTTGTAGAAATTCAGCTTTCAGTTGATTGAAATTTAACCTTGCAAGCTATTGGCCTACCTGATAAGTGTTATGGAATGTTCATGACAATTCCAACTTCCAGACTGGGGGGGGGGGCCGAAAGCCCTATAAGCACACACACTGTTGAGTTGTGTGCTGCAAAGAAGGAAATGGGGAGCAACATCAGCATAGGAGAAATGACTTGATTGCATAGATCTACGTAAAGATAGATAGACGGACAGACGACAGCCGGCACGACATTCCGCACCCCAATTGTGAATCAGCCCCTGCCAGCAAATGCAAATCAAGGCCGCCTGCTTTATGACTCCCTTTTCCGTTAAGTCTAATGGGCTTTTTTGAATATTCAGAATCAAAGGCACTTCACCACCCGCAGAATTTTTTAATACATCCCCCGCCCAGGCCCTGCATCCCTTTCCTCCCTCTCCTTATGTCTTTAAAAAAATAAAATCTGGGCTAATTCACCAGGGAAAGTCCAGACTTATAAACAGATGCTACTCACACAGGTTCTGGGAGGCCTTCACTTCATTAGATGACGGTGAACTCTGAACTCCTGATGTGGAGCCTCTCTTTGCCAGAGAGGAGGAGAGAGCAGGGGGGGGGCGTGGGAGAAGGGCAGGGGCTTGACGGGACCTCCCTGGTGAATTGCTGGCCTAGCCGAGCGCAGGAACGCACAGGACATCAAATTGGCTGGAGTCACTTTGAAGCTTCCCTTACTCTTAATCTCTCGTTCTCCCTCGCCCCCTCTCTCTTTTTCTCCCCTTGCATCTATGAATCATTCATGTCTTTTTTTCCCTTTCCCCCCTCAGAGATTCCTTTAAAAAAAGAAGCAGAAGAAAAAGAAGGGGGGGAGAGGAATGAGTGCTACACAAGCTCACACAAAGCCAGCATTTATGTTCTTATTGCTGTGTGCAGATTACGATCGCCAGTGTCGAACAAATTACTTACACGATGTTTTCCAGCGCGCTGGCGGCCCTCAGAGTGACGCTCTTGGTGGGGCAAACTATTTTGTTGTCGACGTTAATGTGCAAGGAGGGTGGCGCGTGAAACTCTACAGGCTTGGCAAAGGGAAGATTATTTGCCAGGAGCATCAAACGGGACCATGAGTAGGAACATCCTGGGGTGTCTTGTCCTTTTGGTTCATCGAGCTCTGTACTGAGACTGGCAACAGCTTTCGAACACAGAGAGGTCTTTCCCAATATCCACACCCTGAGATCCTGGAACAGAAGAGGCCAGGGATGCAATCTGGGACTTTCTGCACATGCTCTAACCACTCAGCAAGAGTCCCTCCCCAAATCTGTCCCTGGAGATGGAGAAGAAAATGTTGAAAATGCACAGACTCTCCATTAGGTATTGTATGGGGGTGGAGGCTAAGACACTGAAAAGGAGATTAGTTTAGGCTCCGCCCATACACTCGAAATGGTGAAGTTGATAGGAGGAAGTGGTGATGTTGATAGGAAGAAGAACCGGCACACACAGGGAAGAAAGAGAAAGAGAGAGAGAGAGCATGAATGAGAGTACACTGGGGAGGAGAACAAGGCCCAATTAAAGCAGGATGCTGGCAGGAATGAGGAAATTACCTGTGCAATGTTGTGTGGCCCCCATTTAAAATGGCCCTCCACAGCCATCTGTGCAAAATTAGCATGCTAGAGATCCATGGCCCCATTGTGCTGGCATGTTAACATTCTATAGTGGGCCCTGAGCTGGTAGCCGAGGCCAGACTGATCTTGTCAGATCTTGGAAGTTAAGGAAGGGTCAGTCCAGGTTAGTTTTTGGACGGGAGACCACCAAGGAATTCCAGGGTCCCAATGATGACGCAATGGAGCTGCGGTGGCTCAAGTGGTTAAGACGCTGAACTGCAGGCTGTGGAAGGTCAGTAGTTCAGCAGTTCAAGACCCGGATGCCGCAAGACGGGGTGAGCTCCCGTCTCTAGTTCCAGCTCCTGCCAACCTAGCAGTTCGAAAGCAAGAAATTGCAAGTAGATAAATAGGGACCACTTCGGTGGGAAGGTAACAACGTTCCGTGCACCTTGGTGTTTAGTCATGCCGGCCACATGACCACAGAAACGTCTTCGGACAGCGCTGGCTCTTCGGCTTTGAAACGGAGATGAGCACTGCAACCCTAGAGTCGGATTCGACTGGCTTTCGAGCAAGGGAACCTTTACCTTTACCTTTAATGATGAAGCAGGTAATGGCCAGCCACCTCTTGAACATCTCTTGCTTTGAAAACCCAATGGGGTTGCCATTAAGTCTGCTGGGACCTGACAGCAAACACAAATGAATAGTGGCCCCATTTAAACAGTACAGTGGGCACACACAGTGTGGCCTGGGAAAGTTCTGATTGCCTGCCCAGCACCATGTGTAAGTCAGGTCTTTGAGAGGCCACCATACAGCAGCAATTAAAAACTTTCACACACACTTGTGGGATAGGGCATAGTATAAGTTGAATAAATAAAATGGATAAGGCACTTTCAATGCACTGTGGCTATCATTTGCAACTGGATTTTCCTCTGTGAGACAGGAAAATCTAGTTGGGAATTGTGAAGAAATGGATTTTTTCTTGGGAGGTTTGAAATGAGCAAAACCTTCACTCTGAGTTTTAAAAGTCACCATAGAGTTTTCCCTCGAATGACTGTGGCCCCGCCCCCAGCGTGCCCGGTGTCATAACGTCACTTCCTGGTGACATGCACGCCGGGGTGGGGTTCCCCTCGGGGCCCGATCCGCCGCGGAACGGGCCTCTGGGGCGGGGGGTTCCCCACCCCCCGGGGGGACTTGGGAAGCCTAGCACCATTAAAGGGGGGCATCTTTGGCTATAGCTGGGCGGGACCAGTAAGAGCATCTCCCGCTCTAGAGCAAAAACCCTCCCGTAAGAATTGTTTAGAGAGTTTTAAATTTGTGACTTTCGGTTGAGTAGTGAGATCTGTTTTAAAAGAATAGTTCTGGGTTTAACAAAATTGTTTGCGATCCTTTTCGAAATGTGGCACTTAAAACACCACCCACCTGACCAGATTAGCTTTGACCACCCTCCTTTTTTATTGACGACAATATTTAACCCCGTCCCTCCCCACCAGAGGTGGCCCAAGGCAGGATTCTCACCTTCTCTTTATAACATCATCCTCCACACACCTCCATTTTATCCCCACAGCAACAGCCCCATGGGGTACATTCACCTGAGAGAGTGACTGGCCCAGAGTCACTCCGTGTGCTTCCATGGGAGGGTGGCGATTCAGACCGGGATTCTCCAGATAATAGTCCAGCATTCTATGACCTCCCGAATAGCCCCAACTAGTCCAAGTCTGTCGGAGCTCGGAAGCTCAGCAAGGTCGGCCCTGGATAGTGCTTCGATGGGAGACCACCAAGGAAGCCCAGAGTTGCTACGCAAAGGCAGGTAATGGGAAGCCACCCCTGCTCATCTCTTGCCTTGAAAATCCCATGATCCTGGGATTACCCTGAGTCAGGTGTGACTCAAAGGCACACAATTATTAATATGTCCGGTACTCTAACCACTTTACCAGGGCCCCAGCCGGCCTGGCTCAGCGGGACAGCTCCAAAATGGAGGCTACAGGTGGAAATGGGCGAGCTTCTCCCAGCTCACTCCTATCTTTTATTTTTATTTATTTATTTATTTATTATATTTCTATCCCGCCCTACCCTGCGAACGGGCTCAGGGCGGCTCACAGTTAGGGCACCATGTGCCAAGTATACAACATATAAAACATATAAAATAAATAAGAACAGCAGTATGTTACAATAAAGTGCTCAGTGGTTAATCCGTCGGAGGAATTTAGATGGCGTATTAGATGTAACACAAAGTCCCTGTTCAGCGGTAACGGGTCCATCGTGATACTGTGGCTCGATCTTCATACAGGGCCAGCCCACAACGCCATAATGGTAGTGGTAGTGGCAGCTCCTAGTTGAAAGCCTGGCGGAAGAGCTCCATCTTGCAGGCCCTGCGGAACTGCAAAAGGTCCCACAGGGCCCTGATCTCCTCCGGGAGCTCATTCCACCAGGTCGGAGCCACCACTGAAAAGGCCCTGGCCCTGGTTGCAGCGAGCCTAGCCTCCCTGGGGCCTGGGATGGCCAGCCGATGTTGTGACCCTGACCGTAGTGCTCTCTGGGGTATGTGTGGTGAAATGCGGTCCTTCAGGTATCTGTATCTCTTTGCTTCCTTTCCCCCAGTTCATTAATCTAACAGAAATGATGATGGGGCCTTCTAGGACCATTGAGTCCTCACTGCTTGCTGGGCACAAAAGCCTCTCCTCTCCTTCTTCTCTCCCCTTGCAATCACCCGCTTCAAGAGTTGCCAGGTCCCCCCTGGCCACTGGTGGAGGATGGGGGGTGGGGTTGCCAGATCCAGGTTGGGAAACTCCTAGAGATTTGGGGGTGGAGTCTGGGGAGGACAGGGACCTCAGTGGGGTACGATGCCATACAGTCCACCCTCCAAAGCATCCATTTTCTCCAGGGAAACTCATCTCTGTAGTCTGGAGAGGAGCTGTAATTCCAGGGGATACCTGGAGGGGGGCATTCCTACCCACTTCCTTGCACCAAAATCCTGAACAGGGCTGAATTATTATCAGCTACCAGCAGTGGAAGATCCACAGGTCCCTGAGCAACAAATACTGGGGAAAGGTAGAGTCCAACGTTTGCCGGCTGAGTCGGCAAATGGAAGGGAATAATTTTTTCAGCAGAGCTTTAACACAGTAATTCTAGAATGGCTTTTCAGTATTCAGGGTGCTGAGTCAAACCACTCATGGGCTGGAGGAAGAATTCCATCCATGCCCGCCTGGGAGGGCCTTTGAACACTGTCCGTAGATTTCTCCCCTTCTCTGAGTAATGCAACATGAAGACTGCATCCTGATAGAAGCTTCCCAGCACGTTCCTGCTTGCATTCTCCGAAACATCGACACTGGCAGAGCTCTCACCACTACCCTGCAATATGGAATTAAACATGGGCAACATTAGGAAGCCCCTGTGACCCATTTAATATGTTAAAAAGAAATTGTTCCTCATTAAGATTAAAAATTTAAGACTGTAGCTTGGGTGTTCTTGGGTGGCTAAGTTGGAAGATGTTTCCCGTCGGTTCTGACTGCAGGAACACTCTTCTGCTGGCGATATATATGTGTGAGGATTCCCTTCATTCTGACCTCACCTGGCTAGAGGCTCTATCAAGGAACATTTGACAAGATTCCTGAAGGTTCGTAAAACCAAGGCACAGATCAAAAGGGTCAGCTATAGGATGACGCGCTACTCCAGAGCAGCTTTCATAGGACACGTTTCCGTCAGAGCGCTGCAAAATGTCTCATGTGCAGACCGAATAGATACCCTGGTGCACAGAAGCACGTAGACAGAACCAGATTCAGAACTAGGGTTGCCAGCCCTGAGCTGAGAAATATCGGGAGATCTGGGGGGGTGGAGCCTGGGGAGGGACTTCCATGGGGTATGATGCTATAGAGGCTGTAATGTATTCAAAGCTGCCTTGAATGCAATGGTGAAACATCTAATTGAAATGTAATGTTGAACTTCGTCCTGGGCTAGGATCCAAATACATCCAATAGAATCGCTAGCCCAGGAAGTAACAAGCCAATCACTTCAAGCAAGCTCCCTGAGCGGGAACGAATGTGATTGGACATTATCTCGGCAACCTCATAGGTTGATATGTGTACAGTGGGTGTGGCTACATTAGCCGGGAATGTTTAAAAGCAGGACAGCTGCAATGTGAAAGCTGTTCTGGCTATCAGATGTTGATCCGTGTTAGAGTTGTGTTCGAGTTGAAGAATAAAGTTGTGTTCTTGCTGAATCACTCTCTGACTGCTTTGTTAAGCGAGCGACTTAACAGAGGCCACCTCCCAAAGCAGCCATTGTCTCTAGGGGAGCTGATCTCTGTCACCTGGGAGACCGGTTGTAATACCAGAGAATCTCCAGCTACCATCTGGAGACAGGCCAACCCTATTGAGACCAATGTAGATCAGAGGTTCCCAAACTTATTTGGCCTACCGCCCCTTTTTAGAAAAAAATAATAATTACTCAGCGCCCCCCTGGAAATCTTCCTTCAAGAAATGGATAAAAAGATGCAGTGACAAATTTGCACATAGTAAAGGAAGATGTTGTTGTAAATAAGACACTTTGAAGTGCAAAACCATAGAAGTATTTTATAAAATCAACCATAGTAACATTTGCATACACACAGAAAATCAAGACAACGAAAGCTGTGATTGGCTGTGGGGACCCCTCTCCACCCCCCACCTCCTTCTCTGATCCCAGGGAATACCAGGAGAAGGCAGGAAAAGGCTACTTTAAATAGGTCCTGGACTCTTCTTTCTTTAGGCTTCCATCGCCCCCTTATTTTTATTCAACCCCCCTCCCCCCAATTACACCCAAGGCTCCTACCGCCCACCTGAATCGTTCCAGCGCCCCCCCCCGGGGGGGCAGTATTGCCCACCTTGGGAACCAGTGATGTAGATGCTTTCCTTCAAAATCTCAATCCCAGTGGCAGACTGCAAAGTCAACAAACACGCAGAATTACTCCAGCACCTCGATAGGGAAAAGAAAGAACTCTCCTGCTTCCCATAAACCTCTTGGCCACTTTGCCCAATTAGGCAAAATTTATTTCAGCCTCCGGCCTCCTAGGTGGGTGCCTTGGAAGGTACAGTCCAAAGTGGCTTTAGACGAGAGCAGCCAAATTGCCCATTAGCTCTTCCAACCTGCCACCGACCACCAGGCCACATGAAGTCTTGGGGAAGAGCCATTTCTCCATTTGCCTTGCCGAAAAGCAGGGCTCATGAGCCCGTCCATCCATCTCCCTTTCCAGTCTCAACAAGCGAAAGCCGCCTGCCGCTGAGCTCAGCACTGAGCAGAACTGGGAACGGCACACTCGACTGGGTGGAGAAGATCCTCTTTATTTAAGAATTTCGACCTCGCTGTTCTCCCACCTCAGGGACTCAAAGCGGCTTACAAAACAGGCACGAAAGCACAATTTAAATAGGGAAAAACACCCTAGGCTTTGATACAATACTTCAGCAGTCTGATGCGCACAACCTGGCCCAGCCACAGAGTATGCGCTCCAGGCCAAGAGGGGGGCTGCCAGCTCCAGGCAGGGAAATTCCTGGAGATTTGGGGGCTAGAGTCTGGGGAGGGGTATCATATTCTCTATAGAGGATAGGACAATAATGGGTTTAAGTTAAGGGTGGGGAGGTACCGGCTGAATCTTAGGAAAAATGTTTTTACAGTAAGGGTTGCGCAACAGTGGAATCAGCTACCTAGGGAGGTGGTGAGCTCCCCCTCACTGGCAGTCTTTAAGCAGAAGCTGGACAAACACTTGTCATGGATGCTCTAAGCCAGGGGTGTTGAACTCATTTGTTATGAGGGCCGGATCTGACATAAATGAGACCTTGTTGGGCCAGGCCATGTGTGCCATAAAATGTAATGCCAGGTAGCGGAGATATAAACTTTATAAAGGACACAAACACAAAGGATTTTTTTTTACTTAAAATAAAAACATGCTTAAAACATTAGCACTCTTGCAATATTTTGTTTAACAGTGTCTGATAACTGACACCTCTTGCTCTGAATTACTGCATCAAAACGTCTGTGCTGTTGCAATCTTGAGTATGCTGTTCAGGTGTGTACCTGTAAGCTGCAAAGCTACGATGATGCAGCAGCAGCAGAACTGGAAGAAGAAGCAGGAGACAGCCAGTTCCACTGCGGGCCTGATAGAAGCCCTCCGGGGTAGAGTCCACCTTCCAAAGCAGCCATTTTCTTCAGGGGAGTGATCTCTGTCACCTGGAAATCAGTTGTAATCCCAGGAAATCCCAGGAAATCTCTAGCCACCACCTGGAGGTTGGCAACCATAGCCAAGAACTCTTTGGCTCTTGCCTGTCAGCATGCACCTCTGGTCAACATGTAGGGATGTCAATTTCCAGGTGCAGCCTGGAGTTCTTCTGGAATTACAATTTTTCTCTAGACTACCTTGCAGAAAACGGCAGCTTCATAGGGTGGTAATATGGCACTGTACCCTGCTAAGGTTCCCCCCTTCCCCAAATTCCACCCTTCCTGATCTCTGGCCCCAAATCTCCAACCCTACCAACATACCAATAACAAAGGAAGGAAGAGAAGTTCAGCTAGCAGAGATGCCCCTATGTTAGGTTCTCTCTCTCACACACACATGCACGCATGCGAACGGATAGTTTGATCTAGGTTAAGCCGTCAGTATTTTGGGGGGTGAGTATTTGTGTAGAAATCAAGGTTGACTTCTGGTGACCAATAGTGGGGCTCGCTTGGACATTTCAGAGAGGTGGCTTGCTATCGCTTGCCTCTGTGCCCAGCCCTGGTATTCCTTAGAGGTCTCCCATCCAAGTATTTGCCAGGGTTGGCTCTGCTTAACTTCTGAGATCTGATGAGATTGGGCTTGCCTGGGCTATCCAGGTCGGGGCAGTATTATTTTTGTTGTTCTGTTGTCCAGAATACTTTAGTGCTGTTTTAATTCTGACATCACTGTAGGCTGGGTCCCTTGTATTATTTTTGATGTTTCTAATCTAACTGTTGTCAGCTGCTCAGACTTTTTTTTTTTCCCAGACGCCGGGGAATCGGGCCCCGAGGGGAACCCCGCCCCAGCGTGCGCATCACAGGGAAGTGACGTCATGACGCCGGGCACGCTGGGGGCGGGGCCACGGCCATACAAGGGAAAACTTTATGGTTTTCCCTTGTATGGTCATGGCCCCGCCCCCAGCGTGCCTGGCATCATGACGTCACTTCCCTGTGACGTGCATGCGGTGCACGCGCGCACCGGGAGCCAAACTGGAGTCCCCCGCCGGAAGGGTAAATGCCAGTTGGCAACCCTAATGATGCAAGAGAGTGTCATGAAGTTGTTCCCAAATGACAGATCTTCACTTGTCAGTGTCTAAAAAAACCCCAGACTGGGTACAGCCATCTGATGGTCAAGAGGCTCTCAGGTCGAATCGGCATTTGCATTTTTTAATCATTTTCGTGCTGCTGTGACACCGTCTTTCTCTATGCTTGTTTGAATGTTGTTTGGAGAAGATTCTTTTAAAGTAGTGTGGAGGTGCAATGACAGTGGAGCTGCCCCAAAGGACGATAAACATATGCAGACATGCAAAAGTATACTAGCACTGTTGAGGTGTGAAAACGACACCAAATGCAGACAGTTTTTTTGAAGACGGGAGTCAAAAGGCTGGGACACTGGCGGGAAAGACAAATACAGATTCCGCCTCAGACAAAACCTTGCTTAATTTGTGGGATTTAGGATGTGATTCTGCTCAAGGTAAGTCCTTTGGAACATCCACTGATTTCAATGGGATTGATAAGCATTGGCAGGACTCTCTTCCAGTCAGATCAAGGGTGTTTAGACTGGGCCCTGTTAAAACACTTCCCCCTTTTCCAGTTCTTCCACACCCGTTGCAGTACTTCAAATGACTATCTCTGGCCCTTTGAAAGACCATGGGTTGGTTTAACGTATTCACACCCAGCCTTTCCATCTTAGGGAACGCAGCAAGAAAAACATCATGCTTATAGTGCAATCCTATGCAAAGTTACTCCCGTCTAAGCCCCTTAAAATCAATGTGCTCGGACTAGAGGAATACTGCATAGGACCCCACTATTAAAAACATAATGTTACACGCTCCTTCCTCCCTCCCTGGAGCAAAGAGATATTTCAAGGATACGATGATCAAGTTCAGTTTCCTCTGGATGAGAGATAGGGGGCTATTATTTATTTATTTATATTTATTTATTGAATAGACTTCCACCCCCACCCCCCTTCCAGCCCTCAGGCTCTTCAGGGCAGCTAATTCTCCCCAGTCTTATACAAGATGAAAAACACACCCCGTGTCCACAATAGAAAATGACAGCCATAATAAACAGGTCAAATTACAGATCCCATTGCAAAACAGAATTTGGAGAAACTTTAAAAAGTGAGAGAGAAACGAAACAGAAGCAGATACAACAGCAATACAATACCATCAACCTTTTAAAAAAGCCCTTTATAAAACAGCAGGATATCAGAAAGGGAGAGGAAAACAGTTATTGTGTGCATGCAGGGCTATTTTTGGGCAGGAACGCACAGGAATGGCGTTCCGGCAGGCTTCAGAGTTGGCCACGCCCACTACAGCCAGAACCTCTGTGTGCATGGCTACAGAGGGAAGGGGTGCCCGGGCAAGCCAAGCTGCTCTCCCTTCCCTTCAAGGAGGGGCTTGCTTGGGCATCCTGCAGCCCCTGTCAGGGGGTGTGGTCTAATATGCTAATGAGTTTCTGCTGTTGGGTGTGGCTTATTATGCTAATGAGTTCCTGCTGGGCTTTTTCTACAAAAGAACCCCTGTGTGCATGTGTGTAAAAAGTGACCCCAGCAAGGGGCTTTCAAGGCAAGAGAGTAGCAGAGGCGGTTTGCCATGGCCTTCCTCTGCAGAGTTCTTCCTTGGCAGCCTCCCATCTCAGTACTGTCCCTGCTTAGCTTCTGAGATCTGAAGAGATCGGGCTGTGCTATACCATTCCACACCCCTCAATGGATTTGTGTCCATGTGTAAAGTGCCATCAAGTAGGAGCCAACTTATGGTGACCCCAGCAAGGGGCTTTCAAGGCAAGTGAGAAGCAGAGGCAGTCTGCCATGGCCTTCCTCTCCAGAGCCTTCCTTGGCGGTCTCCCCTCCCAGTTCTAGCCCTGCATAGCTTTTAAGATCTGATGAGATTGGGCTATGCTATGCCACCTTCCCTCCCAAACAGTTATTAAACTACTAGAAAAACAAAGCAGCCAGCCAAAGTTGGTCAACTCACAACAACCCACCAATTCAACTAAAAGCTCTGAGCAAACAAAAATGTTTTCATCTGATGCCGGAAACGCAACACATTTAGCACCAAGCAAATAGCATGCCACTTTTGAAATACCAAAGTTGTGAGTTTGCAAGTGCACAAAAGCTTATCCCTTGAATAAAACCTTGTTGGGCTTAAAGGTGACACTGGACTCAAACTTTGTTCTGCTTCAGACCAACATGAATCTATCACTTTTGGGATGTTGCCGTGGAAAAGGCCCTGCTGCTTGGATCAGTTTTCTTAGCTCCCGTGAGTGGCGGCAGGTGACGTAGGACAGCAGGTGACAACTCAGTCGATCAGCA
>NW_015172020.1:521286-544005 GCF_001447785.1 Gekko japonicus | reverse complement strand
CAGGAAGGTATGGGAGCAGGCAGACCGTCCCGAGTGCAGCTGCTCCTGAAATGGTCTTCCTCCCAATTGCCCCAGACACTTTGAACCCATGCAGCTGCCTTATACTGAGTCAGACCCTCGGCCTACCAAGGCCAGCACTGTCTACCCTGACTGGCAGCAGCGCTTCAGGATCTTATGTAGAGAGGTCTTCCACATCACCTACTGCTCTTTTATCTAGAGATGCCAGGGATTGCATCTGCATGCTCACCAGGTGCTCTGTCACTGACCCATAATCCCATTCGTTTTGACTCGTTGGCATAGTGGAACCGAAGGAGGAAGAGGAGGAGGAGGAGGAGGAGATTGGATTTATACCCCACCCTTTACTACCCCAAGGAGTCTGAGAGCGGCTTACAATCTCCTTTCTCTTCTCCTCCCCACAACAGACACCCTGTGAGGTAGGTGAGGCTGAGAGAGCTCTCTGAGAACTGCTCGTGAGAGAACAGCTCTGGGAGAATTTGTAACTGACCCAAGGTCACACCAGCAGCTGCATGTGAAGAAGTGGGGAATCAAACCCGGTTCTCCCAGATTAGAGTCCGCGCTCTTAACCGCTACACCAAACTGGCTCCTCCATTTAAAAAATCCTCTATTTAAAAAAAAGTCTCTCTCCCTTACTAATGTCCATCCATAAACGATAGTTACCTTAAACAAGGTGTTGAGCCTATGATTAAGGTTCAAGCTCCCCAGCAAGGCAGTCTTGCCTCCCTCTTCTGCCTTCCACAGGTTCTTTCTGCTTCTAGAGGCCCCATTCAGCTTTCTGCTTCTAGAGGCCCCTTTCTGGTTCATTCCATTCCTAAAAAGGTAAAGGTAAAGGTTTCCTTGCTCGAAAGCCGACTCTAGGGTTGCGGTGCTCATCTCCGTTTCAAAGCCGAAGAGCCAGCGCTGTCCGAAGACCTTCCCACTGAAGTGGTCCCTATTTATCTACTTGCAATTTCTTGCTTTCGAACTGCTAGGTTGGCAGGAGCTGGAACTAGAGACGGGAGCTCACTCCGTCATGCGGAACCCGGGTCTCGAACTGCTGAACTACCGACCTTCCACAGCCTGCAGTTCAGCATCTTAACCACTTGAGCCACCGCAGCTCCTACATTCCTAGCTAGGGGTTTATCTGTGCATGAGTAAAACACCACAGAAAAAGAACACTTATGTACAATTTCAGCAATGGCACCAGAAAATATGGAATCTGTATGTCATGGCAAAAACAACAGACAATTTGGCACACCTCTCACAACCTTCTACACAATCCAATTTCTCCATAGTCTGCCTACCTATACTAGAATACCTTAAATCACAGAGTGAAATTCCACAAATGGTTGCTGACCTCAGCTTTTGACTCAAATTAGAGTAAAGATGTAGAGATTTGATTAGATAAGCTGTATAAACTGATGCATAGATTTTATTATTACAGTTAGGTTTAAATATGTTACTGTACTTCCTCGATTTTGCTGATAACTTGTATCTTACTATCTGTTATACAGTGCAATGTTTGTACTGAAAGCTGTTTAAAAACAATAAAATATTATTCATTAAAAATACAGTACACAGACAAAAGATGCAAAGTGAAAGCTGTGATGGGCTGGTGGCCTCTACATACCGTCGGACTCAGGATTAAGTTTAGACATTCTCCTGGCTGAACTGGAATGAGGGGCAGAGATAGCCCAATAGTCTGACTCAGTATAAGGAGCTTCATGTATCCTGCTGCTCCGGATGCCTTCTCTCATCACGGTACCTTAATTCCATCTGAACACCTCTATTGATGGAGCCAGGCAAGTCTTCCTTGGGAGAAAGTGCCATTAAATTGGTGTTCTCAGCAAAATGAAGGAAAACTGTATCCTAAGTGCGCTCAATTAATTTTTAGATATTAAAGTGAACAGAATACAAAAATTATTCGTGAAGTACAAAATACATAAGATGAGTACACAATATATACAGGTATTCAATGTAGAATCATCAGGAACTTCCTCTCAGTGACGTTTTGAAGAAAAGCATTAATTTCTTGAAATGTACCAGTTGAAAAACTGACCAGAGATGTCACACGTTCTTCATTTTCCTTTCATCTGTTCAGAAGAAGATATCTTTCGAAACGGTTGAACATTCTGGAGATCATCGTTAACAACCAATACAACAACTAATAACTATCGAATACCCGTATATATTTTGTACTTATCTTATGTATTTTGTACTTCACGACTAATTTTTGTATTCTGTTCACTTTAATATTTAAAAATTAATTGAGTGCAGTTAGGATACAGTTTTCCTTCATTGGGATCTTTTTCTGAAGCACTTCTTGGCTGTTACCATCTACTTTAAGCTAGTGGTTATCAAAAAAATGACAAGGGACTAAGCACACTGGTGGACCCTGTGCTTCATACACAGAAGTTCCCAGCTTCATGATTAGCTTTCCTAATTACAAAGACGTCACACTTCACTTGAGATCTGGGACAGCTGCAGTACTGTTCTAGATGGACCAGTATAAGTCGGCTGGCTACATTCACAGAGAGTGAGACTCGCTGGTCAATATAGCTCAGTCTTGTTTGCTCTAACAACACTTCACCTGGATCTCAAGCAGAAAAAGGTGTGAACTACTACTTGAGATCATTTAACTGGAGATGCTGAACACTGAGCTGGGTATTTTCTGCATGGCAAAACACATGTGCTACCAACCAGCAGTGGCCCCTTCCTGATGAATGATGCACATCCACATTATCTTACATATTTGCCATAGTGTTGCCATGTGATTTTCTCTCTCAGTTGTCATCAGAAGGACTCCTTTCTGCTTAAGAGAGAAGCATTTGTTGAAGAGCTTAGTTGAATTTACTTCCCAGAATTCTCCTCTGCAAAAACCTGATGAGTCCAGTGTTCCCTCTAAGCTGAGTTAGTGTGAGCTAGCTCACAGTTTTTTAGCCTCCGGTTCATACATTTTTTGTCTTAGCACAGGAAGGATGGCTCCAGAGAAAACTAACTTATGCAGTAGCCAGATCACTTGCTCATAGCTTTAATGCCGGCAGCTCACAAAGTAGATTTTTTGCTCACAAGACTCCACAGCTTAGAGGGAGCATTGCTGATGACCATTATGTACAAGATTCGCCGAATGGTCAAACACTTAACACATATTCGATATCTATATTGGATAGCTGACCATATTTGATGTGTGACTTTGATATTCAGTTTGAACATGTGATATTTCACAGTGTTTTACAGGTGGTACCCAAAGCTCCCTCTAAGCTGTGGAGTTCTGTGAGCAAAAATTCAGCTTTGTGAGCTGCTGGCATTAAAGTGGCGAGCGAGTGATTTGGCTGCTGCATAAATTAATTTGCTCTGGAGCCATCCTTCCTGAGCTAAGACAAAACGGTGTGAGTGGGAGGCTAAAAAACTGCGAGCTAGCTCATACTAACTCAACTTAGAGGGAACACTGATGGTATCTAATGGTTGGCACATGTTATAGTATTTGTAAAGGTGAAGGTTCCCTTGCTCGAAAGCCAGTCGAATCCGACTCTAGGGTTGCGGTGCTCATCTCCGTTTCAAAGCCGAAGAGCCAGCGCTGTCTGAAGATGTTTCCGTGGTCACGTGGCCAGCATGACTAAACACCAAGGCATAGTATTTGAGAGGTGCCCAAACTTGTTGAGTACTGAGGGCACTTAGGGAATTTTGGGGAAGGGTAGTAGTCCCAAGCCAAGCATCCAATTATGATGGGTGCAACTATCTGGGACTTTTCAGTTTAGAAAAGAGATGACTAAGGAGGGGGATGTGAGGGAGCTGATAGAGAGACCTTTTCTCCCTCTCCCAAATACTAGAACTCGAGGGCATCCAATGAAGCTGATGGGCAGTAGATTCAGAGCAGCCAAAAGGAAATACTACTTCACATGGAGAGTGATTAACATGTGGAATTCGCTGCCAGGGGATATAGTGATAGCCACAGGCATAGACATCCCTAAAAGGGGATTAGCCATATTCATGGAGGAGAGGTCTGTCAGTGGCTAGTAGCCATGGCGACTGAGTGGAATCTCCACACGCAGAGGCAGTCAGCCTCTAATTCCCAGGGCCAAGGGGCAACATCAGGGCAAGGCCTTGGCCTCTCTGTCCTGTTGTCGGCCCTCCAGAGGAGCTGGTTGGTCACTGCGTGAGACAGGAAGCTGGACAAAATGGACCACTGCTCTGATCCAGCACGGCTCTTCTGATGTTCTTATCTCTGATTGAGCATTCCCTGCAGACCCCAAAATGGTTCCTCTTGGTTTCTTTTGAAGTGCTGGCTGTTCCAAAGAAGGGGAGGAAAGCCAGGCTTCGAGGAAGGGGTGTTTTGCGAAAGAAGCAGACGGGCGGGCGCTAGGAAGCACATAGACACCATGTCAGGAATCACTGTGGTATCTGATGATTCCCGCAATGCATAAGAACATAAGAACATAAGAGATGCCAATGTTGGATCAGGCCAAAGGCCCATCCAGTCCAACACTCTGTATCCCACAGTGGCCAGAAATACCAGTGCCATCAGGAGGTCCACCAGTGGGGCCAGGACATTAGAAGCCATCCCACTGTTGACCCCCCTCCCCAAGCACCAAGATGACAGAGCATCACTTCCCCCGGAGTCCCTATCTATAGCTTGTGGCTAATAGCCACTGATGGACCTCTGCTCCGTATGCTTATCTAATTCCCTTTTGAAGCCGTCCATGCTTGTAGCTGCCACCACTTCCTGTGGCAGTGAATTCCAAGTGTTAATCATTCTTTGGGTGAAGAAGTACTTCCTTTTATCCGTTCTAACCCGACCACTCAGCAATTTCATGGAGTGCCCACGAGTTCTTGTATTGTGAGAGAGGGAGAAAAGTACCTCTTTCTCTACCTGCTCTTTCCCATGCATAATCTTATAAACCTCAATCATGTCACCCCTCAGTCGTCGTTTCTCCAAGCTAAAGAGCCCTAAGCGCCTTAACCTTTCCTCATAGGGAAAGTGTTCCAACCCTTTTATCATTCGAGTTGCTCTTTTCTGCACTTTTTCCAAAGCTATAATATCCTTTTTAAGGTGTGGTGACCAGAATTGCACACAGTATTCCAGATGAGGTCGCACCATTGATTTATATACCGGCATTATGATATTGGCTGATCTGTTTACAATACCCTTCCTAATAATCCCCAGCATAGCATTGGCCTTCTTTATTGCAGTCACACACTGTCTCGACATTTTCAGTGAGTTATCTACTACAACTCCAAGATCTCTCTCTTGATCAGTCTCTGCCAGTTCAGACCCCATCAACGTGTATTTATAGTTAGGATTTTTGGCTCCAATGTGCATCACCTTGCACTTGGCCACATTGAACCCCATTTGCCATGTTGACGCCCACTCGCCCAACTTTGACAGATCCCTTTGGAGTGCCTCACAATCCTCACTGGTTTTCACCACCCTGAACAACTTCGTATCATCCGCAAATTTAGCCACTTCACTGCTTACTCCCAACTCCAAATCATTAATGAACAAGTTAAAAAGCAGTGGACCAAGTACTGATCCCTGCGGTACCCCACTGCTTACCCCCCTCCACTGAGAGAACTGCCCATTTATACTCACTCTCTGTTTTCTATTAATTAGCCAGTTTTTGATCCATAAAAGGACTTGTCCTTTTATCCCATGATTTTTGAGCTTACTTAGGAGCCTTTGATGAGGAACTTTATCAAAAGCTTTCTGGAAGTCAAGGTAAACAATATCTATTGGATCCCCCTTGTCCACATGTTTGTTCACCCCCTCAAAGAACATTAACAGGTTAGTGAGACAAGATCTTCCCTTACAGAACCCATGTTGAGTCTGCCTCAATAGGTTTTGTTCATCTATGTGCCTACTAATTCTTTCCTTAATAATGGTTTCCACCAATTTACCCGGTATCGACGTCAGACTGACTGGCCTGTAATTTCCCGGATCTCCTCTGGAACCCTTTTTAAAGATGGGAGTGACATTAGCTACCTTCCAGTCCTCAGGAATGGAGGCTGATTTTAAGGAGAGATTACATATTTTTGTCAGGAGATCCACAAGTTCACAATTGAGTTCTTTCAGAACTCTTGGATGTATGCCATCTGGGCCTGGTGATTTATCAGTTTTTAAGTTGTTTATCAGTTTTAGGACCTCCTCTCTCGTCACCTCAATCTGACTCAGGTCTTTCAACACCCCTCCCGAACTCAGCGGCTCTGGAGTGGGCAAGCACCTCTCATCTTCCACAGTGAAGACGGAGGCAAAAAATGCATTTAGCTTCTCAGCCATTTCCCTATCATCCTTCAGTACTCCTTTTACCCCTTGGTCATCCAAGGGCCCCACTGCCTCCCTGGCTGGTTTCCTGCTTCTAATGTATTTGAAGAAAGTTTTATTGTTGGTCTTTACATTTTTTGCTATATGCTCCTCATATTCCCTTTTTGCCTGCCTGACCACAGACTTGCATTTTATTTGCCATAGCCTGTGTTCTGTTTTATCAGCCTCACTGTGACTAGCTTTCCACCGCTTAAAGGAATCCTTTTTACCTTTTACAGCTTCCATTACTTTGTTTGTTAACCATGTAGGCTTTTTCTTATACCTGTTTGTGCCTTTCCTAACCTGCGGAATATATTTTATTTGAGCTTCTAGAATTGTAGTTTTAAACAGTTTCCAAGCTTCCCCAATGGTTTTGACCCTTTCTACTTTTCCCTTCGGTTTCCTCCCCACATGTCCCCTCATATCAGAAAAATTACCCCTTTTAAAGTTAAAAGTGGTTGTGTGAGTCTTTTTGGCCAATTCCATATTTGTACAAATGTTGAACTCAACAACATTATGATCACTGTTCCCAAGCGGTGCAATCACTTTTACATTTACAATCAAGTGTTTGATAAATGGCAGCTTAGAAATTGGTCCAAATAATCAACAGTCAACCAGTCTAGTGTTCCCTCTAAGCTGAGTTAGTGTGAGCTAGCTCACCGTTTTTTAGCCTCCGGCTCACACATTTTTGTCTCCGCTCAGGACGGATGGCTCCAGAGCAAACTAGTTTATGCAGTAGCCAAATCACTCGCTCACAACTTCAATGCCAGTAACTCACGAAGTAGAATTTTTGCTCACAAGACTCCACGGCTTTGAGGGAGCAGTGGTCTAGACTGCTTGGATTTCACACTGTGAGGTAAGATCTCACATCTCAAAATCAGAATTTCAGATGAGGAATTGTTCATGTGCGGCACGAACGCCAAAACAGAACATTTTTGCCAGTCCCAAATCATCTCCAAATAGCTGTGTCAGCTCGACTTCACGGTACTAACCTGCCTCCCCCCCCCCCTTTCCAGGGCAGCCCCAGCCCAGAGGTGGCACGGCGCACAGCTCCCGTGAGCCGGCCGAACAATGTCTCGGGATAGACGTCTGGAAGCCTTCCTGAGCCTTGAAGGGAGGCAAATGAATACAAGACTGATTATGATCCCAGGCTATCGATTTTGGGCTTCGGCTTCCCTGCCTCCTCTGGCTCGTTAGCTCTGGATAAAGGCTAAACTGCGAGCTAATCTGACTTGATTTTAGATCTGAGACGGACAGATTTAAATAAAGCCTCTGCTCTCTCCCGTCTTAATGCACTGCTTAATGGGTCATCTGCATGACTCCAGGGAGCAGGAGGACTGGGGGGGAGGGGGGGCGTATTAGCAAGAACGGGCTCTGCTTCTGTCGGATGGTAAATGCAGAGCTGGAAAAGACCAGAGAGCTTTCCCCAGCGCAAGATCACACGCCGAAAGAAGATTGCTCGTTTCAAGCCTGTGCCAGCCACCGGTCCGTAGCCCAAAAATTAGGGTTGGGCCCCAGAGATCCAGGGGTATCCTGTGGGGCCACTGCAAGTCAAACACAAGTCAGATGTTTCATTTGAAAGTGCTTCATTGCGTTTCTAAATAAACCAATGGATCTAATTTTATAAAACTGCCGAGACCATCCGAATGGAGGGTGCAGCCTTGCAGACCCATCTCCAGTTTGGTGCAGTGAGAGCCAGTTTGGTGTCGTGGTTAGGAGCGCGGGCTCTAATCTGGGAGAACTGGGTTCAATTCCCCACACCTCCACATGCAGCTGCTGGTGTGACCTTGGGTCAGTCACAAGTTCTCTCAGAGCTGTTCTCTCAAGAGCAGTTCTCAAAGAGCTTCCTCAGCCCCTCCTACCTCACAAGGTCTCTGTTGTGGGGAGAGGAAGGGAAGGAGATTGTAAGCTACTCCAAGTGAAGGGCAGGGTATAAATCTAATTCTTCTTCTTCCTCTTCCTCCTCC
Source organism: Gekko japonicus (assembly GCF_001447785.1). Lineage (NCBI taxonomy): Eukaryota > Metazoa > Chordata > Lepidosauria > Squamata > Gekkonidae > Gekko > Gekko japonicus. The sequence goes on along the minus strand of NW_015172020.1, from coordinate 535,743 downwards.
TCCTCCTTGGGGTAGCATACAAGGCTCTCTCTTCCTCATATGATCCTCACAACAACTCTGTAAAGTAGGGCTGAGAAAGTGCAACTGGCCCAATATCACCCAGTGAGTGCGGACTTGAACCCTGGTCTCCCAGTTCTTGTCCAACTGTCTATTCTCCACGCTACCATGATTTTTATCTGACACAGGCCCAGTTCTGGCTTTTTCCCTTCCAGCTTCCAGCTGCTATTTTACCACTCCATCGAGGCTGAATACAGCTCTATTCACACATGCAAACATGTTGACTTGCAGATGGCATTTCCTTCTTGCTCCTCTACAGAGTTATCAGAGTAGCTTTTATGTTTCAAGGATGTTCTAATTGCTTTGTATTTTTGTGTGTGTGGAAATGGATTTGAAAACATCTGTGCTGAAAGGGGGTCCTTAAAATGGATATTGGCATGTCTCTCTCCTAGGGATGCCGGCCTCCAGGTGGGACCTGGGGGTCCCCCAGAATTACAGCTCATCTCCAGACTACAGAGATCAGTTCCCCTGGAGAAAATGGATGCTTTGGAGGGGTGGACTCTGTGGCATTGCACGTCACTGAGGTCCCTGTCCTCCCCAGGTTCCATCCCCAAATCTCCAGGAGTTTCCCAACCTGGATCAGGCAACCCTGATTTTTCTACCAAAGTCTCCCCATTTTTCTCATCAGCGAGGACACAAAAGCACCCTCCAAAATACAATACACTTTAAACACGTTTAGATAAAACACAGTACAAAAACACACAAAAACCAAGAAGTGCGTAAAATATCCTGGACTAGCCACCAGGTCCACTGGGTTCGTCGGTGAAGGCCAAGGCGATGTGGTGAGAGCCACAGGCTAAGAGCCAAGGCCAAGATCTCTCATGCTCTCACCCTTTGGATCCTGCCTCAGGTCCTGCCCAGGTTTTAAATATCTGTAGCAGTAATGAGAAAAAAACATTTAGCCTAGATCTTGCAGACAGGCAGCCATCTTCCCACAATTCCCCCTCCTGCTCATTGTTAGTCCCTTAGCACTTCTTGGCTAGAACACTAGGATCTGAGAGCAACTTCACATTCTTATTGAGCTTCCAGTAAAGACACTACCTGTACACTGAAAATTTAGAAAAGGAGTCTCGAATATTCCTGAGAGCCAGGCTCCCGCACTCACACCCATCTCCCTGCCCTTGGCTGGTTACAGATCTACATCTATATTAGTGTATCGTCTTCAGCATACAAAATCAATATGTTCATCCTGGCCTCTTTTTGTGTGTCTAAATTGCTACCAGTGGACTCTTGTAGATGTATAATCAGAAGCCAAAGTAAGTGATGGATGGAGGCTCATCTTCAGAGAATATGTCTTACAGACAGCTATAGCTTGTGAAGATGCATGGGTAGCCTGGTTGATATTTAATGGAAGAGAGCATGTATATTCAGGTAACGTTAAGCATGCAAGAACATCAGGATTTGGGATGTGCAAACACCTGCTGGTTCAACTCATTATCTTGCTCACCAGTTATGAACAGGGAGGTGACCTTTGACATATTGCTTGTTCCTTGACCCATTTGTGGCAGGTTGCTTCCTAACCGTGCGGTATAGTGCCATCTGTGGTTCATACATGTGTGTACTCACACAGCTGGATTGAATTCTACTTCCCCCTCATGAACACACGAAGCCACCTTACACTGAATCAGACTCTTGGTCCATCAAGGTCAGTATTGCCTACTCAGACTGGCAGCGGCTCTCCAGGGTCTCAAGCAGAGGTCTTTCACATCACCCACTACCTGTTCCTTTTAACTGGAGGTTCCTTTTAACTGGGACCTTCTGCATGCCAAGCGGAGACTCTACCACTGAGCCATAACCCTTCCCTCTACCCCCTTGCTGCAGCTCAGTTTCTGGAAGGAAATTGTTTAAATAAACAGTCACAAATCATGCCCTGACCTGGATAGCCCAGGCAAAACCAATCTTGTCAGATCTCAGAAGCTAAGCAGGGCCAACACTCGCAAGTCCTTGGAAGGGAGATCTCCAAGGAATACCAGGGCTGGGACCCAAAGGCAAGCGATAGCAAGCCACAGCTCTGAAACGTCCATGCGCCAGTTGTTGTTGTTCAGTCGCACAGTCGAGTCCGACTCTTTGCGACCCCATGGACCAGATCCCGCCAGGCCTTCCTGTCTTCCGCCATCCTCTGAAGTTTGCTCAATTTCATGTTCGTTGCATCTATGACACTGTCTAACCATCTCATCCTTTGCTGTCCCCGTCTTCTTTGACCTTCAATCTTTCCCAGCATCAGGGTCTTCTCCAGTGAGTGCTCCAGTAGGGGTCGCCAGAAGCCAACCATGAATTCCAGGCATATGTACGCACACAAAATACTCACCAAAAAGGGCTACGAATCATATAAATCAGTCATAAATAATGCTTAAAAAAACATTTGATGTACACATGAACCAAACAGGCTGGGTGACGGGCTCATGTCTGTTCATCATAGTCATGACGAACTCCAAACCAAGGGTGATTGCTGTAAGAAGTTCACACATACATAGAACAAAGGAAAAATTTCCTGAAGCTGTAATGATTTTCTTCTTTATTCCATAGGTGAAATTGACGAACATCTCGAGTTTTGCAAGTTCGTTTCTGAATCTTTGTCAAAATTCGGTGTCAAAATGTTCTTTTCTCACGTAACAATCCCATTTGTATCTGTATAGACCTCGTTCTCGTGCTGGCTATGAGTAGCTCTACTAAACACAATTCATATCTTCAAAGATGTTCGTCAATTTCACCTAAATTCACCTATGGAATAAAGAAGAAAATCATTACAGCTTCAGGAAATTTTTCCTTTGTTCTATGTATGTGTGAACTTCTTACAGCAATCACCCTTGGTTTGGAGTTCGTCATTATTAATTTGCTGTACCCTTGAATGACTGTTCATCATAGTCAACCACATTTAAGTTTGATTGCAAACATGTGATTTGCAGTGTGGAATGCAGACAGGTGAGCCGTGGATTCCCAGGGCAATTCAAGCCCATTATAGTGACTCAAAGGAAAGAGGTTTTGTTTGGAGGTTAACGTAAGTGAGGTAAGGAGAGTAAGGAGAGATGGGACAGGTAGACAGCCAAAGCAATCAAAATGCAGTTAGGCTACAGGTGCATCTAGAAAGGAGCTTGCTGCCGTTACTAACAGATACTTCCATCCATCCCCAGTGCCTGTCTAGACTTAGGACTAATAACAGCAGCCAGCCTGGACTGAGAGCTAGGCCAGAAGTATCATTTGCTTGGTACCTGCAGCCTCCTGAGGAAAGACGAGAGAATCTTCCCCCTTCAGCACTGCTTGGGCCCACCCTGCCGGCTGTTGGCTGTCCCGGAGATCTGCAGTTCAGTAAAGTGTTATCGCCTGCTTGGTTAAATCATTGGAGCATCATCCTCAGTACTACCTCCTGCCAGGAAGGTATCATTGAGGTCCATTTCCCAGATATGGTTGAAGCAACAGCTAAGTGCACTCCCTTTTTCTCCTTGCACAATTTGGATAAGATCTTGAGCAGGGAGACGAGATGCCTGTGCAATGTTGGGGAGGCATTCCTGACCTATCTGTGTTTTTAAGGGGACCAGGAGATATGTAGGTACGTACGTAATTGCCAACAAGTCGCAACTGACTTATGGCAACCCTAGCAAGGAGTTTTCAAGGCGACTGAGAAGAAGAGGTGTCTTGCCATTGCCTTCCTCTGCAGCGTCTTCCTTGCTGTTTTCCCATCCAAGTACCAGCTGTACTTAGCTTCCAAGAGCTGGTGAGATTTGTCAGCACCATCCCACTCCATGTCCCCCCAGGAGACAGAGGAAGCCTTAAAGACCCCTCAACTAGTTTCGCTGGGATGTTGCCAAAGTTCGTAATGAACTGGTTTGAAATATGACATAGGGTCGCCAGGTCTCCTGCGATATGGTTTTACTGTGCGGTTTTTGTAAACCCTAGAGCCTGCCATGACATCACTTCTGGTTTTTACAGGAAGTGACATCGGCTCACCAGGATGGTGCCAGCAGCACCCCAGTCCTCAGCCCCTAACCGCTCTCAGGAGGTTACAAGCCAAGGCCTGGAAGCCCTAGACTTAGGCCATGTAGTGATGCTCAGCTGTATTGCAGGCATCAAACTCCATCCCCCCTCAACTGTCAAATGAGATGTCTACGCACAGTCAGCGTACAGGCTGACCGGGCCGTTTTGCAGAGGTAGGCACAAAGTGATTTAATGTTAGTCCCGTATTCTGAATGAAGCTCCCACAGAAGTTCTTCAACTATGTGAGCTTCAAAACCAGCTTTTAAAAATAAAATAAAATAGATGCATGTGCATCTATTAATCCTTTACTCTGGATAAAACTCTCATTGACTGCAACAAATGGTGAGATCCAATTACCTGGCCAGCCTTTTATTTAATGAGTATCTTTTTCTCCTTGGGCCAATCAGTCCTTTTCATTGTTCCTTGCAAATGTTTTATGTGGTTGTTGTCCACAGGGCACATCTCATTGGTTTCCAAGTGTGCTCGTTCCATCAAGGGGGAGCATTTAGATTTCAAAACGGCTTTTTCCTTTAGCCGGTTCTGGGACCTTCCATTCCCAACGGGCAATGCAATGAGGTATGTAGTCATGCGCCATCAGCAAGCACGCATTAACAGCGCAACCTGAATGAGAACTCTCAGAAACAGAAGTCCCCTTCCCAAATGCTCATTCAGAGCTGAGCTGATCTCATACTGAAATAAACTGAACCAAACTGAACTGCTCATTCCGAAAGCTCTTACATACAGAGCCAGTTCTGAAGTGAGCCAAGGAGCAGTCCAGGGGTCCCCAACCCTTTTGATCCTGCAGGCACCTTTGGGACTCTGATACCGTGTGGTGGCCACAGCCACAAAATGGCTGCAACAGGAGGTGGAACCAGCCATATAATGCGGCTGCCCTTGTCGCAAATCCGGAAGCTGCAGCTAGTGCAAAATGTAGAGGCCAGGCTCTTGATGGGTCTCCCTATGCGGGAGCACATCCAGCCTGTGCTAAAGGCATTACACTGGCTGCCTATAGCATCCCAAGTTTGCTTAAAGGTGTTGGTCCTTACCTTTAAAGCCCTATATGGTCAGGGGCTGACATACCTGAGGGACTGCCTTTCCCCATATGTACCCCAGTGAGCACTGTGTTCAGGGTCTCAAAATCGGTTGATCCTCCCAGGCCCCAAACACGTCAGACTGGCAACAACCAGGGCCAGGGCCTTCTCAGTGGTGGCTCCGTACTGGTGGAATGAGCTCCCAGAAGAGATCAGGGACCTATGGGACCTTTTACAGTTCCGCAGGGCCTGGAAGATGGAGCTCTTCTGCCAGGCTTTTGGTTAAGGGGCCGCCACCACTAACAACACCACCAACAATATTATCACTAAAGATGGCTAACGATAATTGAGAAAGACAGAGCCCGTGCCCTGATTCCATCGCTACAGTTTGTGCCTGTAACAATTGAGAAGCTGATGAGCAAGGCAGGCCAGAGATTATATCCACATAACTGTTGCTGCCATCCCTAAGTATTAGTTTACAACTAGCTAGCACTCTATGATATCGGATTGTTTTTATATGGTTTTATCTATGTTATCACTGTTCTTATGTTTTATCCTTTGTAAGCCACCCTGAGCCTGCTTTGACGGGGAGGGCAGGGTATAAATCGAATAATCTAAACCATAATAATCGGATAATATAATAATCGAATAATATAAACCATCTTTTGGGTATGTTGTAGGGCTATCTTTCGGCTATGCTCCTGCAGAGTGCAGGGGGTGGGATTAGATGACCTGCAAGGTCCCTTCCAGCTCTAACATTCTATGAACTCGTGGGCACTCCATGAAATTGCTGAGCGGTCGGGTTAGAACGGATAAAAGGAAGTACTTCTTCACCCAAAGAGTGATTAACACTTGGAATTCACTGCCACAGGAAGTGGTGGCGGCTACAAGCATGGACGGCTTCAAAAGGGAATTAGATAAGCGTATGGAGCAGAGGTCCATCTGTGGCTATTAGCCACAAGGTATAGATAGGGGCTCTGGGGCAAATGATGCTCTGTCTTCTTGGTGCTTGGGGGGGTCAACAGTGGGAGGGCTTCTAATGTCCTGGCCCCACTGGTGGACCTCCTGATGGCACTGGTATTTCTGGCCACTGTGTGACACAGAGTGTTGGACTGGATGGGCCTTTGGCCTGATCCAACATTGGCATCTCTTATGTTCTTATGTTCTTATGATTAAATAAATTAAAAAATGGCTGCCGCGGCTTTCCTTCAATCACCCGCTGAAGACCCGTGTGTTGAGAGGGAGCTACTGCCAAAGCTACGTTTTTAAAAATCTGCACAGCCAATCAAATCTCTGATGGCCAATCAAAAACCTTCCTGGGCAAAAGCCTTACCTGGCCCCGCCCACGTTTAAAAACCCACGTTTAAAAACAGGAAAGTTGTTGACAGGCAGTGTGGTGCCCCTGAGGGACCCCTGGAGTAGTTGTCCACTATTCGCTTCAGGGCCGGCTCACTCACTAGGCAAACTAGGCGATCGCCTAGAGTAGGCCGGCCCTTAGGGGCGCCAAGCTGCTCCCGGCCCTGTACTCTGGGAGTTTCTTGATTATTTGTGTTTTTCATTCTTCCTAAAATGCATTTACTTTTGAAAATTGGTGGGCACATGGGGGGGGGGCGCCAGAAGGGATCCTCGCCTAGGGGGCGAAATAAGCTGGGGCCGGCCCTGAATTGCTTCCTGTGTCCTGGCCCTTTTCAGAGGTAGCTGTGATTCATTTCTGGGCTAGGTTTCTCACGAAATCTACCCCCAACTTAAGGAAGGGGTCTTTTTTACCCAATGCTCAAATCTGGGAAAGATTCTTCTAAAACGTCTTCATCTCACACCTCGGCCCTCCGCCTTTGCCAAGTCCATGCCAGACACAAAACCCTTCCGGAAAGGAAGCAGCGCTTCCCCCGGCCTCCTCTCTCCCTTTCCCTTTGGTTCCTTCCCTCCTCGCCTCCCTGCCTTGCAATTTCAATTATTTAATTTTTTTCCCCCTCTCCCCTTCCTCCAGCACCGAATGGCCGAATGTCTTAAATACAAATCATCTCCAAATCATTCCGCGCAGGACCTCGCCGCCCTCACCGGAGCGCCGGGGCTGCGGGATAATGAGCTCTGTAGAGAGTTTGCTCCGATCTCGCACACACACCGCTGGTGGGGGGGGGAATGGGAGAGAAAGGCAGGAACAGAGGGAAGGGAGTGGGGTTTGCTCTTTCTGATTACAAAACGGGGGGGGGGGTCTATTCCCTTTCTTCCTTTCATGGCTAGCTAGCGAGGGAGACAAGGCCCGTTTGAAGTGAGAAACCTTCTCCCTTCCAGAACTCACAGATCAGGACCCCAAAGTGACATTTTTGAGAATTACTTTGAGGTTAGGGAGCACCTGGTCGGTCTCCCTGGCATTCTGAGGATCGCACAAGGTCTTTGCCAAGTGGCCCGGGTTGTGGAGTAGCCCACTGCTGTGTCCAAGCTTGTCTCTGCATGCATTTTGCAGGTGAAACACACCCGCAGACTCCTTGTTCCTTTTGTAATCTTTTCCTGGGGAATACAGAGGGCTTCCTTTGGGCCAGAACTCACCAAGCAATGGCTCTGGTACCTAAGAGAGTGCCTTTGGGCATGTACAAAGTGATTTTCCCTCAGCAGTATGACTTCCGGAATGCTGGTTAAGCCCTAGAAAAGGGAATTGGGAAGAGGAGGAGGAGGAGATTGGATTTATACCCTGTCCTTCACTACCCAAAGGAGTCTCAGAGCGGTTTACAATCTCCTTCCCCTCCCCACAACAGATACACAGTGAGGTAGGTGGGGCTGAGAGAGCTCTTTCGAGAACCGGTCGTGAGAGAACAGCTCCAAGAGAACTTGCGACTGACCCAAGGTCACACCAGCAGCTGCATGTGGAGGCGTGGGGAATCAAACCCTGTTCTCCCAGATTACAGTCTGCACTCCTAACCACTCGACCAAACCACTACACTGTTATGTATTAGGTCTGGAACATTCTAGGACTATGTACCAAAGACTGGCTGAGCTTGAAGCTCTAGAACAATAGCCCACCAGGACTCTGGAAGTGACCAATGAAAAACTAATGTTATGTAAGTAGCCTATCATTGGGAGTTGGGTGTGTTTGGGTGTGGTTTCTGCATGCTATTGAAACAGGACTGTTGCCCTGGAGTTTGAGTCTTGTTCCTAAAATCACTAAATAAAGTAGAGCTGTTCACCGCAGTGTGTCTCGAACCCAGTATTTAACATACACCAAAGAGGCAGCGTCCTAGGGAAGGAAAGTACATTTTCTGGGCCGTGTGTAGGAAGTGACCGCAGCCTTTTGGTTATGCAAGGAAGTCCACACTGCCTGTCAGCACATGCAGGAAGGGCCACACAACGGATGGCCCCTGTTGCACATACCCAGTGTGCGGAAACACTGAGCAGCTGGCAGTCGCACGCACGCTCGTGCGCACACATGTTGCCCACAGCACTAACAGATGTATTTCGAGAAGTCTGGCCAATCTCCTCTTATCTTCAGCTGGGGTTGCCAGTCTTCAGGTGAGCCCGGAGTTCCCCAGGAATTACAGCTGATCTCCAGAGTTCAGCTGCCCCCAGAGAAAAGGGCCGTTTTGGAGGGGGGACTCTGTGGCGTCACATCCCGGCCGAGCTCCCGCCTCTCTCCAGACTCCACCCTCCCCAGGGTCCAGCCCCAAATCTCCAGGAACTTCCCGAGCCGGAGCTGGCAACCCTGTCTCCCGCCCAGTATAAAGAAAACGATCACGCCCGCCTTCCAAGCAGAGCCAGAGAGAGATGCACATGCCCCGGCATCCAGATTCTCACAGCGCCAGTGTTCCCTCTAAGCTGAGTTAGTGTGAGCTAGCTCACAGCTTTTTAGCCTCCGGCGCACACCGTTCTGCCTCAACTCAGGACGGAGGGCTCCAGAGCAAACTACCTGTATGCGGTAGCCCAATCGTTCACTCACAACTTTAACGCCGGTAGCTCACAGAGTAGAATTTTAGCTCACAAGACTCCACAGCTTAGAGGGAGCATCGCACAGCACCTCCATGCACGCCAGTGTCTAACGTGGCCGGTCTGTCAAATATCTCAGAGCTTCTTCCCATGGCAGCCCCTTCTTTATCTGCCAGGGCTCCCACCTCACAGCTACTCTTATGCCAGTCGAGGGAGCACTGGTGACAAAAACTCCCAGGTTGGCCGTTTCCACCGCCAGAAACACACACACACACCAGCGAGTGAGAAACAAAGGCGCCTCCCCCCCCCCCGCGTCTCTCGCTGCTGACTTCAAAGCCGCTGTCAGCAGGAGCCATCGAAACAGTTTAAGTACAAAATGAATTGTTTTAATATTTAATCACTTTCTAATCGGCGCGGGAATCCCACTGGAGGCCCGGTTCAGTCGGAAGGCCATCCAGAGCGAGCACCCTCCACCTGCCTGGCCTAAACTCACCCAAACCCACCCATTCAAGGCCCTGAGCCAGAGACCTGCTTGGATGGAAAGGGGTGAGAACTTCGGCCAAAGACTTAGGGGGGGGGTTGTTCAAATCAGTATGTGAATTTCACACTGCCTGGGGCCGGGCTTCCCAAACACAGTTTCCCTCCCTCCCTCCCTCCCCCATTAAGTCACAGACAACTTATGGCGACCCTGGTGGGGTTTTCAAGGCCAGAGAGATTCAGAGGTGGTTTGCCATTGCCTGCCTCTGCATCGCAACCCCGGTATTCTTTGGAGGCCCCCCCCCCAATCCAAATACTGACCAGGGCTGACACTGCTCAGCTTCTGACAAGATCAGGCTAGCCTGGGCCAGCCAGGTCAGGGCACACAGCCTCATGGCTGATGAATATTCCCGGTCCCCATTCCTCTCCTGCCAATAACATACAATTCCTCACCAGGGGTCATTTCCTGCAGGAGCGCACAGGAGCGGAGCTCCGGCAGTAAAGAGCCCAGGGGGCGGGCACATGCAACAAGCCCCACCCCCTGCTCCCAGCAGCACTCAGTCAGAGCAAGAAGCAGCCAGGTAAGCTGCAGAGCCCCACCCACCCCCGCCCCCCCGTCCCAAACAGTCCAGTGGCACCTTTAAGACCAAGTTTTATTCAGGTACAAGCTCTCCCTCCTCTGCGAGGACAGATCTGCACGTTCCCCCCTCCCCCAATAGCTAGCCATCCAAAACTGTCCAGTGGAGCCTGAGCGGTGGGTGTTGCCTTCTGACACACTTCTGGTGATGTCAGGGGGTATGGCATATGCAAATGAGTTATGCTAATGAGCTCCTGCACCTCTTTTTCTACGAAATGACCCCAATTCCTCCTGCCACAAGGGCTTCAGTGAGGTTTGCCCCGGTCCCCTTTCGATTTAGCTTCCCTCCTTGCCCATATCCTGTGCTGCCTCTGTCTTCTTTCTTCTGCTTCCCGTGAGTCCTTGCCTGTCAGCCAGCTGTCCCCCTGCCCCGTTTCTCTGGTGGCCTCTGGATTGTTTCCCCACTGCCCTTCCTTCACAGCACGACTGCCTCTGACCAGACTTTCCGCTTATTGGGATATCTAGTTAACATGGCAGAGTTTGCCCAGTCATGGCTGCATGATACTGAGTGCAGTGAATAAATCTCCCAAGAAGTATATTGTAAAAAAAGAAAGAAAGAAAGTAAACTTACATTTATTCAAGGAGATGCAGTTCACATTCAGGTTGTAGTCAAGAGAAGAGAGAGAAGCCTAATCTAAAGAGTCCTTTCCCTGTCACAAATGGCCAGCTTGTCTGGCGTCATGTGTGTGTGTGGGAGCATGAGGGCATGGTATGTACAGGAGAGGCCTGCAGAGACATGGAAGGCCATGTGAAAAGAAGGAGAGGACAAAGGGAGGGAGAGAGGGCAGAGGGCAGAGGGCAGCTCCCAGGTTAAGACGACAAGAGGCATCCCATTCAAGCAGATAACACCTATACACACTTAGGGTGCATTCAGACGGGGCGTTTGCAACGGAATAGGTGCCGGTTGCAATCGGTGAACTTACCGGCGTTCACACGTAGAACATCTGCCTTCCGGCCCTAACCATTGCAAAGCCCTTTAAACCGTTGTACTCTGCCACTAGGTCCCCAAGTGGTGGTATCCTGAGTACAACGGTTGTAATCTGTTTACCCCCGTCCGACCGCTCTCCACCGGTGTCTAGCCACTTCCGTTCGGAAGCCCGAGGCTTCCGATTTTCGCCCGCCTTTTTTTTTTTTAGGTTGCCGATATGCGCTTGGGTGAAGCTTCGCCCCGGCGTTTGTTTTTTAAAAGAAGAAAAGGCCCTTAGTTTAACTTTCCGGAGGAGTCCGGGACTTCAGGGAGGCCAGTTTGGGCTTTAAACTTTAAAGGTAAGTCCTTACCTTTAAACTTTAAATGTAATACGGGGTGTTTTGAGCATGCGCAAAGATCGCCATTCTGTGGATGGGTGCCTATGCGCATGCTCAAATTGAGTTTAAAAAAAACAAACGCCGACGCCTGCAGCATGTGAACGGGCATACAGCGATGGGCTCCGCTGTGAGGGAGGTAAGTGTGATCGCATTTCAGCCAGCATAAACTGCACTGGTTCCAACCGGTACAGTTTATGCTGGCTGAAACGCCCCGTCTGAACGCACCCTTAGAGTGATGTAGGGCCCCCCAATGTCCAGGCATACTGAGTCACCCACTCCAGCACTGCTAATGGAGCCGGACCCTGCAGTTGGGCCCACCCGTGTTGTTGGCCTGAGAGGTGCCCCCAACTGCAGGGGACAGCATGGGTGGAGCCTGTTCCTTCCCTCCCTCCTTTCATCGTGATGGGGGGGGGCAAGGGTGGTCCGTGTTCCTCCTCCCCTCCCATAAGCTTTAACTGACACTCAGCTGCTCTTAACATTCAGTGCTGCTGGATCATGCTAAGTCCACAGCAGGTTGTTTAGATTGGCTAGCCCCCCTTTGTGTTAATTTTCAAAGATGTATTTTTTTCTGCGTATCAGGAAGTCCCCCAAGCACATACAAACCCCTGGCTTGTGAATCAGGGGCCTGATTTTGCAGCTTTTGTGTCTAGAACAGGGGCCAGCCATGTCACTATTAGATATGGCGGTACTACTTCTGACCAAGGAAACTGCACTGAGGTATAAAGGCTCACAGGTGTCGATAGACCTGTCATACTCATAACTTCCAGTCGTCCAGTTCGAAGAAGAAGAAGAAGAAGAAGAACATCCCCAAAAAGTCTCCATTCGGAGTGCCGAACCAGAGCACTTCCATGTGGAAGCAACCATAGCTGGGTTTGTCACGTGTGTGTGTGAGGGGGAGATTTTAAAAAAGGAATTAACCGGCTGTGATTGCTAATTAAAAAAAAAAATATCTTTCACATCTTGTTCTGTTTAGCAAGGATTCCCGGAAGGCGATATGGCCACAGGATCCTGCGAGGCGTTGGAGAGAAATGAGGAATACCCAGACTCTGTAAAAGGGCTGTCAGTACAGAAGGAAAGCATTCAGCAACAACTGAAAGAGGACAGAAAAGAAGGTACATGTTAGGGGTGTCAAATATAAGGCCCATGGGCCAGAACTGGCCCGCCCAGGCCTCTTAAGCAGCCCGTGAGCAAGGGAAGGAACAGGAGACTGCTGAAGGGGGGAGGGGGAGGAGCCACTCCCATCGTGGCTTCAGCATGGCGGAACAATCTCATCTGCAGCAGTCAATCAGTGTGCCCAGTGCTACACCGCTGGCTCTCCAGTCCGCCCATGTGTTTTCCTTTGCACCCCACTCCCAGTCCATGAGGCCTTGCAGTGAGGATACACCAACTCAAAGCTTACCAGCTGCTATCCTTTACACAGTTTATATCTCTGGTTGTTCGGTATTACAAGTTGAAAAAATTCAGTATATCTGGGGTTAAATGTTTGCCTTTACAGAGTTTATCTCTCCAGTACCTGGCATTATGTTTTATGGCACACATGGTCTGGCCTGACAAGGTGACATTGATGTCAGATCTGGCTGTCATGACAGATGAGTTCGACACCTCTGTGTTGAAAGGGAGTGAGCCTTGCTGGAAACAAGACAAAAAAAGTGAAATAGAAACCTGCCGTTGGATTTAAGGACACCTTAGAAGTCTAGAAACGCATACACGCATATGCATATTTCATCCACATGGATCACCGAGGTGTAATCTTCCTAGAGTTCCAGGAGGGGAACAAGCATCCGAATCCATTTCCTTGATTGACAGTAATGTTTGTTTGTGTTTGTGTGTATGTGTTTATCAGATGCCAAGATACCCACAAATAAAGAAGAGGTAAATGGCACCCCTAATGTAAGTACCTGTGCTTTTTGTGATAGTTTAAACAGTTCTCTCCCCAAACTCTGAGGTTTAGGAACAGAAGAGAAGCCATGTTGGATCCGGGGCGGCTGAAAGCAGGGGGCGGGGCTTCATCATGTGCCCCACCCCCCTGCACCTCACCCGGGGGAACTGCATTCCCCCGCGTTCCCCCTGAAATGACCTCTGATCCCAGTTACCCTTCCCATGCTAGAATTTAGTAAAAAGTTTATATTTTAATCACACATGGACTCTCAGTCTGAATTGTTTTACTCTGGCTCTGCTGGGCTATCTTATCTCTGCTAAATACCATTTTTTCAATATCTCACTATCACCCAACACTGGTATCTGGAATTATGGTTGCGGTCACACACGCCAAATAAAAGAGGGGGGGGAGTGAGGCTATTCCCTCCGGAGGAATTTGACCCACAGTTGCATGATCACACAGTCTTTGGAGCTGCGGGCACTGCTCGCCACTGTGTGATCAGATACCACTGCGGGATGCACTTAAACAAGGAATTGATGCATTGCACCTCGGCATTGAGGGCTCCCTATGGAGTGTGCGATGATGCGCATACTGAGAAGGGGTACAAATACAATGGCCCGGAGTCGGGATGGCCTGATCAGACCATCCCGATGCCATGAGAGCACACTGGAGTGATCAGACAGGGGGAAGTCTGTCTGTGCCCTGTAGCAACCCGTTCGCTACCGGACTTTCCCTGGTGCCTGTTTACTCTGCTTCTGCGGTGGAGCAACACAGGTTGCTGACGGCTGCAGGACGCTTCCCAGATGTTCGTGTCTGATCGTGCCCTTTAAATCTACCCGTCATTCACGCCTCTGTCGGGGCTAATTGTACATATGATCCCAGCCTATGTTTTATGGCACTCATGATGTGGCCCGGCCCAACAAAGTGACATGTCAGATCCAGCCCTCCTAACGAATGACTTCGACACCTCTGCCCTAAGGTGTTATCCATAGGGCTCTTACCCTTTGGTTCATACCTCTGGCCAGGCTTTGATACCCGCAAGGAGAGGGAAGCAACCTTAGCCCAGATGGAACTCAGCGGCTGCTAGCTGGCTACCAACAAAGAGCTCTCCTTCCCCATCATGGAGGCCAGTCCTCTCCAACGATATTTGGAAGTCTTCACCACATGGACCAGAGCCATTGCGC
>NW_015172020.1:515801-521231 GCF_001447785.1 Gekko japonicus | reverse complement strand
TCACAACATCCTGGCCCTGATCCACATGGAAAGAACATAGAAAAGATTTCTGGCTTTTCACAAGTTAATTCGTTGTTTCATGTGTCCTTTGGTGAGAGTAATGAACTGGCCAGTTATTTCAGTTCTTCAGAGTGGTTTGTTGTTACGTGATGTTTTAATTGATTTTATTGTTCTATGCTTATCACGTTTATTTGTGTTTGTATGGTATCTGTATCTACTTTTATACATAGTGAGCCACCCTGAGTCCCCCATGGGGAGAGTGTGTGAGAAAGGAAGGAAGGAAGGAAGGAAGGAAGGAAGGAAGGAAGGAAGGAAGGAAGGAAGGAAGGAAGGAAGGAAGGTAGGTTACAGTCTGGGAGGAAAGACTATGTGTAGCAAGGCGGAGTCTCATGGCTGCTGGCGTTTGATAGAACTTCAGAACCAGTGCTAAGTGTTTGGCTATACGCAGAGGTCATTTCGGGGGGGATTGCGGGGGAACGCAGTTCCCCTGGGTGAAGTGCGGGGGGCGGGGCACATGATGAAGCCCCGCCCCCTGCTTCCAGCCGCCCCGCTTCCAGCCCTCATTCAGCCAGGAGGAGGCAGGAGAAGAGGGAGGGTAAGTTGCTTCCTCCCCACCTCTCCCCACCCCTGCCTGCCTGGGGCCAGGGAGGGCCTTGGCGGGGCTTCCTCACACTCCCGCCGGCCTTGCAGGTCCACCGCCGGGCCCCTGATGTCAGGGGGTGTGGCATATCCTAATGAGTTATGCTAATGAGTTCCCCTAGCTCTTTTTCTACGAAATGACCCCTGGCTATACGTTTTGTACATGTAATAGGGAACTATGGCAAATGCAGGATACTGATCGTGCTTTCAGAATCGATGGGCATTCCCCTTGCATGCCTGTAAACTCTTGTTCACAATGCCAGGGCCAGAGGGCACATGCCTACTCTCCCCATGCCTGTCCTCTCTGCTTGGCTTGTAACTAAGCACAGTCATAGGGGGCACAGCATGGAGGGGGGCCATGTCCTTTGGGAAGGTCATGTTTGGCAGCATCCCCTTGGTACCATGCTCCACCAGCCAGTAAAATCTGATGACAACATAGTTCCCTGTGTACTGTTTCATCATGGATGGCTGCTTGAGCCCCGGGATTTATATCCCATCCCTCATTACCCAAAGGAGTCTCAGAGCGGCTTACAATCTCCTTTCCCTTCCCCTCCCCACAACAGACCCCCTGTGAGGTAGGTGGGGCTGAGAGAGCTCTTTCGAGGACTGCCCTTGAGAGAACAGCCCTGAGAGAACTGTGACTGGCCCAAGGTCATGCCAGCAGCTGCAGGTGGAGGAGGAGTGGGGAATCAAACCCGGTTCTCCCAGATTAGAGTTTGCGCTCCTAACCACTACACCAAACATTGTGCCCTGTGGTCGCTGAGGCATAGAACATGCAGGTGTGAATTCTCCATCACATGTGGGCAAGGAGTAGCCACCAGTTCAGGATTTGAAACAGCAAGGCCCTGCTTCATAGCCCAGTAGGTTTGCCAACTCTGTGTTGGGAAATTCCTAGAGATCTGGGAGAAAAGCCTGGGGGGGGGGGTTTGAGAAAGGAAGGGACCTCAGTAGGAGATAATAATGCCATAGAGTCCACCCTCCAAATAGGGTTGCCAGGTCCCTACTGGCAGAGGAGGGGGGGGTAGTTTGGGGGGGTAGGCCAGATCCAGGTTGGGAAACTCCTAGAGAGTTGGGGGTGGAGCCTGAGGAGACGGACCACAGTGGGGTACAGCGCCATAGAATCTACCCTGCAAAGCGTCCATTTTCTCCAGGGGAACTGACCTCTGTACTCTGGAGATGAATTATAATTCCAGGGGACCCCCAGGTCCCACCTGGAGGCTGGCATCCCTTCCCCCACAGCAGCCATTTTTCTCCAGGAGAACAGGAGAGCCAGTTTGGTGTGGCGGTTAGGAGCGCGGGCTCTAATCTGGGAGAACCGGGTCTGATTCCCCACTCCTCCACATGCAGCTGCTAGTGTGACCTTGGGTCAGTCATAAGTTTTCTCAGAGCTGTTCTCTCAAGGGCAGTTCTCAAGAGAGCTCTCTCAGCCCCACCTACCTCACAGGGTGTCTGTTGATGGGAGGGGAAGGGAAAGGAGATTGTAAACCGCTCTGAGACTCCTTCCGGTAGTGAAGGGCGGGGTATAAACCCAATCTCTTCTCCTCCTCCTCTTTGAGCTGGAGATCAGTTGTAATTCTAGGAGATCTCCAGCTCCTGCCTAGAAGACGGCAACCCTATGCCCGGAGCTAAGCGATCCTCTCAACCTGCTCATTTAACGAGGGGGGGGGCAATCTCTTCCTCCCTCCCCTCTAGCCCTGGCTTCATATTCCAGGCCTGAGGGCTCTTGCACACCCCCCCCCCCCACGCAGGGATGCCGGGCTGCTATCGAGCAGGCTGCGAGGAGAAGTATCCGGGGGAAGATGAACAGCCCGGCCCCGGTTATCAATCAGGGCTAAATTGCCATTAGCCACACAGAGAGCCCCCCCCCCTCCCCTCCCTGCCCAGAAGCCATCTTGGCCTTGTGGGTTTTGGACGGCTGCGCGTCTTTGCTCTTTCGGTAATCTTCTGGATGTCATAAATAACTCTTTCTGTCCCACAGAGTGGATTTAGCCGCGTGGGGTTATTTTTACAGCCTGGCTGATAGGAAAGGGGGCGGCGGGAAGGGGGGGGGGATTTCTTCCCAACAAGGAAACCACCGCTTGCAAAGTCTCCCGGAGGGGCGAGACGCCGCCATCACTTTCCTACCAGCACCATCTACTGGCCGTGAAGGGTAGCGCGGAGGCAGCACCCAACTATGCGAAGACTGAGTCGGTTTCTTTCCTCCCGCAGTAGACTTGGGAGCACAGAGACTGTGGGAGGTGAATGGCATATGAAGCAGGAGAACGCCAGTACGTGGGACCACACAGGACAAAGTTCGAGTCCAGGGGCACCTTTGAGGTCAACAAAGTTTTATTCTGGGTATAAGCGTTCATGTGCATGAAAACGTATGTTGTTGTTGTTGTTCAGTCGCACAGTCGAGTCCGACTCTTCACGACCCCATGGATCATCTCCCGCCAGGCCCTCCTGTCTTGGGCCGTCCTCTGAAGTTGGCTCAATTTCATGTTCGTTGCATCGATGACACTGTCTATCCATCTCATCCTTTGCCGTCCCCGTCTTCTTTGACCTTCAATCTTTCCCAGCATCAGGGTCTTCTCCAGTGAGTGCTCCCTTCTCATTTGGTGGCCAAAGTATTTGAGCTTCAGTTTCATTATCTGGCCTTCCAGGGAACAGTCAGGGTTGATTTCTTTTAGGATTGACTGATTTGATCTCCTTGCAGTCCAAGGGACTCTCAAGAGTCTTCTCCAGCACCATAGTTCAAAAGAATCTATTATTCGGCGCTCGGCCTTCCTTATAGTCCAACTCTCGCAGCCATACATGACTACTAGGAATACCATTGCTTTGACCATGCAGACCATGCAGGGTGATGTCTCTACTTTTTATCATGCTGTTTAGGTTCGCCATCACTTTCCTCCTAAGGAGCAGGCGTCTTTTAATTTCATGGCTGCAGTCACAGTCTGCGGTGATCTGGGATCCCAGGAACGTGAAAACGTATACCCAGAATTAAAACTTTGTGGGTCTTAAAAGGTGCCACTGGACTCAAACTTTGTTCTGTTTCTTCAGACCAACACAGCTAAGCACCTGAAAGGGATTGCACAGTTAATTATAAATGGACCTTTTACATAGGGTTGCCAACCTCCAGGTGGGGGTTGGAGATCTCCTGGAATTACAGCTGATCCCCAGACTATAGACATCACATATTTATTTTTTATTGATTTAAAACATTTATTCCCCTCCTCCTGGAGAAAATGGAAGGTGGACTGCAAGGCATTACAGAACACCAAGTTCCCTTCCCTCCCTAAACCCTATTCTCCCAGGCTCCACCCTCAAATCTCCAGGTTATTTCCGAACCCAGAGTTGGCAAATCCTACTTTCAGACATGTATTTTCAGACATGAAATCTAGGTTACTTTCACCTCTGGAGGTGGGGAAGTTCTCCCTCGTCCCCAGTGACATCACAGACACTGTCCAATACGTGCCTATGAGATTTGCACCACCAGATTCCCAATGGCAATGTCCCCAGTACTAGCTAAGTTGGTTGTTATGGCCTTTTTGTAGCCCGATGGCTGTGTTAGGCTGCTGAATATTGTTCTTCTTCTGCTTTTATCTCTTTGGTGTGTTTTATGGCTAGAGTTAATGTCAGTCCTTTCAGCTTGTTGTTTTTATGACATTATTCTTGTATAGTTTTTATTTTGTGTGAGTGGCCTCAAACAGGTCTCTGGAAAGGCAGCCTGCACATTGCCTCAGGGAATTCATGGATAACTGGATGCCATCTGTAGGTGACCTTGGGAGAAAAGGGGAGAGACACAACGTCCCAAAGCACTGCATCACAGCCAGGAAAGGAGGCTCACCTGTAAACTGGGGATATATCAAGATGGGCAGCCGAGTTAGTCTGTCTGTCACAGCAGAAAAGAGTAAGAGTCCAGTAGCACCAGTAGCAGGAGGACTCCCATTCTAGCTGTATCTGAAAAAGTACATAAGAACATAAGAGAAGCCAATGTTGGATCAGGCCAATGGCCCATCTAGTCCAACACTCTGTCACACAGTGGCCAAAAATACCAGGTGCCATCAGGAGGTCCAGCAGTGGGGCCAGGACACTAGAAGCCCTCCCACTGTTGCCCCCCCCCCAAGCACCAAGAAAACAGTGCATCACCTGCCCCAGACTGAGAGTCCCTATCTATTTGTTGTTCAGTCGCACAGTCGAGTCCGATGCTTCACGACCCCATGGACCAGATCCCGCCAGGCCCTCCTGTCTTCCGCCATCTATCAATACCTATCTATATCTTGTGGCTAATAGCCACGGATGGACCTCTGCTCCATATGCTTATCTAATTCTCTCTTGAAGCCGTCTATGCTTGTAGCCACCACCACCTCCTGTGACAGTGAATTCCATGTGTTAATCACTCTTTGGGTGAAGAAGTACTTCCTTTTATCTGTTCTAACCCGACCGCTCAGCACAAGTTCTTGTATTGTGAGAAAGGGAGAAAAGTACTTCTTTCTCGAGCTGCTCTATCCCATGCATCTATATATCTAATAGCCAAGTGGCCCCGTCTGTGCGGATCACTAAATCCGCACTTGGGGGGCAGGGGGAGGTTTGTGCACACGTGGGGCAGTCCCCACGTGTGCACAAAAATCTTAAATGTGGGGGGGGGAAATCGGGGGGATGTTTAAATCCCCCCGAAACAGAGCGTCCCCTGCGCATGCGCAGGAAACGCTCTGCGACCGCCGCCATCGCTGGAAAGGCAAGGGGGGGAGAGAAAAGGCTCGCTTCGGCCGCACGCACCCGCTCGCCTCCGCCATGACGTGCTCGGTGCCT
>NW_015172020.1:472641-514665 GCF_001447785.1 Gekko japonicus | reverse complement strand
TCTCCCCCTTGTAATCTTATAAACCTCGATCATGTCACCCCTCAGCTGTCGTTTCTCCAAGCTAAAGAGCCCCAAGTGCTTTAACCTTTCCTCATAGGGAAAGTGTTCCAACCCTTTTATCATTCTAGTTGCCCTTTTCTGCACTTTTCCCAATGCTATAATATCCTTTTTGAGGTGTGTTGACCAGAACTGTACACAGTACACCAAATGAGGTCGCACCATCGATTTATACAGGGGCATTATGATACTGGCTGATTTGTTTTCAATTCCCTTCCTAATAATCCCCCACCATAGCATTGGCCTTTTTTATTGCAGTTGCACACTGTCTCGACATTTTCATTGAGTTATCTACTACAACTCTATTTCAGACTCCAAGATCTCTCTCTTGGTCAGTCTCTGCCAGTTCTGACCCCATCAATGTGTATTTATAGTTAGGATTTTGGCTCCAATGTGCATCCTTTGCACTTGGCCACATTGAACCCCATTTGCCATGCTGAGACATTCTTGCCCATCCTCTACAGATCCCTTTGGAGTGCCTCACAATCCTCCCTGGTTCTCACCACCCTGAACAACTTCCTGTCATCTGCAAATTTAGCCACTTCACTGCTTACTCCCAACTCCAAATCATTAATAAACAAGTTAAAAAGCATCGGACCGAGTACTGATCCCTGCGGTACCCCACTGCTTACCACCCTCCACTGAGAAAATTGCCCATTTATATTCACTCTCTGTTTCCTATTAATCAGCCAGTTTTTGATCCACAAAAGGACTTGTTCTTTTATCCTGTGACTATTGAGCTTATTTAGGAGCCTTTGATGAGGAACTTTATCAAAAGTTTTCTGGAAGTCAAGGTAAACAACATCTGTTGGGTCCCCCTTGTCCACATGTTTGTTCACTCCCTGAAAGAACACTAGCAGGTTTGTGAGACAAGATCTTCCGTTACAGAACCCATGCTGAGTCTGCCTCAATAGTTTTTGTTCATCTATGTGCCTATTAATTCTTTCCGTAATAATAGTTTCCACCAACTTACCCAATATCGAAGTCAGACTGACTGGCCTGACATTTCCCGGATCTGCTCTGGGACCAGTCCTCAGGAAGTGAGCAGTGACTCACGAGAGCTCATCCCCTGCCACAGATTTTGTTAGTCTTTTAGGTGCTGCTGGACTCTTGGCTCTTTTCTACTGTAAACTGGCAGATGGGCTCCACTCATCTTCCTTGACATCTCATAGAATGTGTCTAAATTGGCAGTGCAATCAAGTCTTGACGCCATTCATACCCTCGAGAGATCATCGGTGGGCCAAAATAAAAGGCCTCTCTCTTGAAACGCTGCAGATCAGCATGTCAGCACTGGAGGGCAGCAGGCAGGAACAGAAAGCACCCTGTCCCCAACAGGAGCTGCTGTGCCAGACTAGACTCTTCCTTTATGAGCCAGTTTGGTGTGTGAGCCCGTTTGGTGTAGTGGTTAAGTGCCCGGACTCTAATCTGGGAGAACCGGGTTCGATTCCCCACTCCTCCACTTGCACCTGGCTGGATGGCCTTGGGCAAGCCGTAGCTCTGATAAGAGCTGTCCTTGAAAAAGAGCAGTTTGTGTCAGAGCTCTCTCAGCCCCGCCTACCTCACAGGGGGTCTGTTGTGGGGAGCGGGAAGGGAAAGGAGTTTGTAAGCCGCTCTGAGACACCTTTGGGTAGTGAAGGGCGGAGTGTAAATCCAATCTTTTCTTCTTCTTTATGGGAAGGGATTATTATTTGTCAGCTTTTCTTTTCATTTGCCATCAAGTTGCAGCCCACTTACGGTGTCCCCATAAGGTTTTCAAGGCAAGAGACATTCAGAGGTGGTTTTTGCCTTTGCCGGCATCCACGTCACACGAACCTGGTATTCCCTGGAGGTCTCCCACCTAAATACTAACCAGGGCTGACCCTGCTTAGCTTCCGAGATCCGACGAGACAGGGCAACCCTGGGCTATCCAGGTCAGGGCATTCATTAGGCTAAAACACCACGGAACCCAAACTACAAACAAAGCAAAATAAGTGTTTTTCTGATATCTTTAAAAGTGACTGAGTTGGAACACCTGTAATTGCTGGATTTGGAAAATACTCCAGTCAGGCGCCTAGCTACTGACAAAATTAATTGGCTACTTCCATTTGGAAAATCTCAGGGAGAAGATAAGTTCTCCTAGGAATGTCTTAAAAACCAACTCCTAAGGGTGGGCCCCTGCCGGCCATTTTGTTTACCTTGGTTAATAGTATGGGACTTGCCAGGAAGATGGGAGTTCAGTATCATAGGGATGGATCTTACCAGCTTTTCTGTTCTCAGACCATTGTCGGATCCTTTAGATCCTGCCAATCACCGCCCAGTCTCGAACCTTTCATTTCTGGGTAAGGTAATTGAGAGAGCAGTGGCGGAACAGCTACAGAGTTTCCTGGAGGACACATCAGCCCTAGACCCATTCCAGTCCAGCTTCTGCCCTAACCACGGGATGGAGATGCCACTGGTCACCCTCACGGATGATCTCCATAGGCAGCTGAACTGAGGCAGGTTGGCAGCACTGCTGTTATTGTTGGATCTAACAGCAGCGTTCAACACGTTGACCATGATCTGTTGGCCCAATGCCTTGCCAACACAGGAATGCGTGGGGTGGCCTTGAAGTGGCTTACCTTTTCCCTTCAAGGTTGGGGACAGAGGGTGTCACCTCACCACCCTTTGGTGTATGGGGTCCCTCAAGGGGCAATCCTCTCTCCAGTGTTATTTAACACCTATATGCGACCCCTCGCCCAGCTGGCATGGCATTTTGGCTGGGGTGCCATTAGTATGCTGATGACACCCAGCTATATCTGCTGATGGACAGTGTTATGTATTCAGATGGATTGTATTCACATGGACTGTTATGCGAATTGCCTAATAGAGATGCAATGTTAAGCTTCGCCCTGGGCTAGGATCCTAATGTGTCCAATAGGAGCCCTAGCCCAGGCAGTGTCGTCCAATCACGTTACAAAGCGGGATCGCTTGTGATTGGCCTTTATCTCTCCAACCTCATAGGTTGTTATTTGTACAGGGGGTGTGGCTACGTTAGCCGGGAATGTTTAAATACGGAGAAGCCAGTGTATATATTTTTGATGGGTTCTGGCTGGCGATTGTTGTACCGTGTTGGAGAAGTAACGAAGAATAAAATCCGCATTCTAGCTGAATCACTCTCCGACTCTTTGTTAAGTTCGCGACTTAACAGACAGATGGATGGATGCCGCTCTATCTGCTCTGGCCGATGGGCTGGTGGCCATGGGTGGGTGGTTGAAACAGAGCCGGCTGAAACTGAATCCATCAAAGACAGAGGTTCTGTGGCTGGCCAGGGGAGATTAAGGAGTGGAGTGTCATCTCCTGGCTCTTGACGGTGCACTTTTAACACCAGTGCTGACTGCCAAGCCTGGGTATGCGCTTCTGGATGCCTCATCATCAAAGGAGGCAAAGATCACACATGTTGCCAGAATGACATTCCTCCAGCTACACCAGATCAGGCAGCTGACCCCCCCTTCTGTCTCACCCTGACCTAGCTACAGTAATCTATGCAAGGGTCACCTCCAGATTAGACTACTGTAACCCTTGAGGCTGACCTGGAAATTACAACTCATCCAGAATGCAGCGGCCTGGGGCACTGGCTAATCCTGGGCATCATTTCCTATCTCACGAGGGTTAACAGCCTCAAGGTGGGACCTGGAGTTCTCCCGGAATTACAACTGATCTCCAAAAGACAGAGAACTGGCTACTTCAGATTAAATCCCCCACACACACACACAAGAGGAAGGTTGTCCGTGTTCCCGGGACCAAAAGTGGGTGGAGGAGGAAGGAGTGGGAGCTGCTGCCAACCACTTAAGCTCAAGGTGGTAGAGGGTAAAGGGGGGGGGGCAGAGCCACAGCCACTGTTGTATGGCTCAGGTGAGCAGGAAGGTAGGGGAAGAAGAGCAGGAGCCACTGCTGCCCCACTGCCAGCAGCCGTGTGGGAGTCAGCTGTGTGACTCAGCCCAAACTGGCCAAGCAAGCAAGGAGGGGGAAGGATAGGATTCCCCCCCTGTAAGTTGTCCAGGTGCCCTGCTTGTATAATACCAACCACACCATCTCAGCTCCAGAAGCAGGGCCGTAGCCAGGATTTGGAGGCATACCAGCAGTTTAAGACTATGGAAACTTCCCTTCATGTATACTGACTATCAATCTTTTCCCCAGTAAGGACTGGAAAGCAGTTTGGCTGATACTTACCTTGATATATATATATATAAAATCATCATTCTAGTTTGAACAGTACCTAAGAGTTGCTTGTTTGTCTTTGTTCTTTTTTTCTTCTTAGCGTCCTTCCGCACAGTTTTTTCCCTTGTTATTGTATAATAGCAACCACACCAGCTCAGTTCCAGAAGCAGGGCCGTAGCCAAGATTTTTCATTTTGTGGGGCAAATTTTTTTCTTGTGGGGGGCACCCATTATGCTTATACTTATACTTAAAAATAATAAATAACTGGAGGTTTGGGGAGTGGAGCCTGAGGAGCATGGGGTTTGAAAAGGGGAGGGACTTCAATGGGATATAATGTCATAGAGTCCACTTGGAGATCAGGTATAATGCCAGGGGATCCCCAGCCACCACCTGGAGATTGGCAACCCCATGAGAAAGAGATTGGCTTTCCCCACCACCATCACCATGTCTTCTCTCTCTTTCCTCCCTCCCCCAACAGTGGGGAGGCTGGGGAAGGAAAGGAAAGCTGCCCTGCGGCTTCTGGTCAGTTTCATGCCACTCCTTTCAGCTATTAAATCTAACCTCTGATGGGTGGGAGTGAAACTGACAAGAAGCGGCAGGGCAGCTTCCCTTTCCTTTCTCCAGCCTGGCTGCAGCTGCAGGGCTAGGTGCACTGGGGGTGGGAGTGTCTGACATCATCAGGTGGTCAGGCAGGGCTAATAGGTGGTGGGGCTCCGCCCCCAAGTGCCCCATCATGGCTATGGGCCTGTCCAGAAGACAGTGTTGCTTGGAACAGCAAGACTCCTGTGAAGATACCTCTGCAATTCCCAAGAACTTGGCTAGATCTCAAATTGCAGAACACCATCTACCAGTCATATATCTAATTGTGAATAATAATAATAATAATAATAATAATAAAAAATAAAAAATATTGTCCGTTAGTGTGAAGACAGCGTACTCCCTAGACATATAGGTGTTCCTGAGGCATAATCATGTGTCGACTGAAATACAGAGAACAGGTGGATAACTGACATCCCCACCCCCCCAATGGTGCCCCTGGATCACTCCTCTCTGCAGAAAAAATAAGGACTTCTTCCCTGACCTTCCCTGCTCCTCTGCTTCTGAAGGAGGCCCCTGACTTGTATTTATTATTTACTGAGGGTCATAAGTGGCCAGTGCAAGGTGCAACAGCAGGTTAATAAGATGGAAACATTCCCCAGAGAGGCTGAAATGGCTGCATATTTCAATCAGTTTGGGGGGGGGAGGGGGGGTCCAGTTCGATGGCACAGAGAGGCTACTTTGCTCTTGGTCTCAGCAAACGAGGTTCAGAGACTTGATTCAAATTAAGCCCTGGCAGAAGAAGACAGGCCAACCCAGTAAGACAGATGCAGGCTCTTGCTCGACCAGGGAAACTTGGGTTCAGATTCCCAGTTAGGGCATGTTATTTATTTATCATTTCAATTTATATACCGCCCTTCCCTGAATTCACAGAGCTCAGGGCAGTTAACAACAGAAGTTATACAATATAAAATCCAAAAAATAAAATCCAGCAGTTAAAAGTTAGAGGTAACATCAGGTGGTGCCAAAATAAATACAATGTGTATTAATGTCTTGCAGTAGGCGAAAGAAAGCAGGGTGGGGAAGGGGATGGGAGTTCCAGATAAGATGGACCCCGTTGTTGTCCTCAACCAAAAGCCTGGCAGAACATCTCTGCCTTGCACGCCCTGCGGCACTGCATAAGGTCCCATAGGGCATGGATGTTGTTTCACAGAGGGTTCCACCAGGTGAGAGCTAGGGCCTTTTAAGCTGAGGACAGCTGGATGTTTTTAGGGCTAGGGGGTCACCATTAGATTGTTCTCAACAGAGCATAGAGCTCTTTGGGGGACATACCAGATGAGGTAATTCCAAAGATACGTGGGTCCCAGACCGCTCAAGGTCTTAAAGGTCAATACCGAAACCTTGAACCTGACTCAGTACTCCACTGGGAGCCAGTGCAACTGGTGCAGCACAAGCTGAATATGCGCGGTCCGTGGTGTTCCCGTCAGGACCCGTGCTGCTGCATTCTGGATCAGCTGGAGTTTCCAGATCAGTCTCATGGGCAGGCCACCGTAGAGCAAGTTACAGTAATACAGTCTGGAGGTGACCATTGCGTGGATTACTGTGCATTAGATGCTAGGGGACATCGATGTATATTTTATTTGCATGGCCAACTAGTCATATCTAACGCAGAGAGAGAGGGGTCTGTATTGCTTTTAGAGGATGTTGGGAAGGGGAGCTGAACTCTGTCTCCACTTGCTCTTTGCATCATTGTGTTTTGTCACCCTAAGGAATGTTCTGTGCGCCCAACTCCAATACAGGAAATAAACTGCGCTGGAAGAAACATGCTTACAGCACCAGAGTGCAGTAAGATAAAGCAGGGCAGGCAAGAGGGTTAAGCTCCTCTCATCTGTACTCCATTTCTGTTAAAATAGCCCTCCTGCCCATCCATCCATCCATCCATCCATCCATCCATCCATTCCTTCCTTCCAACACTTATGCCCCCCCCCCATCTGTGGCTAACACAGCTTATGATACATTATTAAAAACATCCTGAAGAAGAAGAGTTGGGTTTTATACCCCACTTTTCCCTACCAGAAGGAGTCTTAAAGCAGCTTACAATCACTTTTCCCTCCATCTCCGCACAACAGGCACCTTGTGAGGTAGGTGGGGCTGAGAGAATTCTGTGAGAACTGTGACTGGCCCAAGGTCACCCAGCAGGCTTTGTGTGAAGGAGTGGGGAATCAAACCTGGTTCTCCATAAGAACAGAAGAAGAACCCTGTTGGATCAGACCAACGGTCCACCCAGTCCAGCATCGTATCTCACACAGTGGCCAAACAGTTCCTCTGAGGCCTTCCCCTGATGTTGCCTCCTCCTGGCTCTGGGATTCAGAGGCTTAGTGCCTCTGAATGTGGAGGTTCCCCTCAGTCACCAAGGCTAGTAGCCATTGATAGACTTATCCTCCATGAATCTATCTAATCCCCTTTGAAAGCTGTTTATTCCGATAAGATTTAGATTAGAGTCTGCCGCTCTTAACCACTGCACCACCAAGTAACAATAAAGCTCCATTTAACCCTCAGTCTTGGACATACAGGCACAAATATACACTTTCAGTGGAGGGAGAGACTGCCAGGATAGTGGAGTTGTTCATGTGCTGGGCTAGAACCTAAGTTCAAATCCCCACTCAGCCATGAAGCTCATTGGGCCAATCGCTCTGTGTCAGCCTAACTTCCCTCACAGGGTTGTTGTGATGATAAAATGTGTGCCACCCTGAGCCCCTTGGGAGAAGGGAAGGATAAACATCAGATAGATGGATTGGGATAAAAACGTAATGAGCAATAAGACAGTGAAAAACACACTTAAAATACAAAGAGTGGGGCAGACGGAAGATAAAAATAGAGACCCTTAATTGACTTATTTGCGGCATTTGTTTAATAGCCAAGGAATCTCCCCCAAGGAAATATAGGAACTGTAGTTCCAAGGAGGGGCAATGAATGGCTAACTAAATTGTCAGCACTTTTAGCAAAGGACAACTCCTGGGACTCTCTGGCTAAATTGATACATGCTTGTAGTGTAGCTATCCCCGGCCAGGGCCTCTTGCCTACCCTCTATACCTCAGTTTAAAAACAGGCACCCCCCACCCCACCCCACCCCACCCTTCCACTTGCTTCAGGAACCTCAGACAGGATGAAATCCTCCTCTCAGCCACCATGCGTCCCAATGCAAATGACAAATACCATTGTTGCTTTAAAAGAGACCTTTTCTCTTATCGGCCTGCAATTTGGCAGGGAGGATCCCACAGGTGAGGCGAAAAATCTCTTTGAACTCCCAGCTGAAAGGTTACTGCTGTCCAATGTTCCCTCTAAGCTGCGGAGTCTGGTGAGCTAAAATTCTACTTTGTGAGCTACTGGCATTAAAGTTGTGAGCCAGCGATTTGGCTCCTGCATGAATTAGTTTGCTCTGGAGCCATCCTTTCTGAGCTGAGACAAAAATGTGTGAGCCGAAGGCTAAGAAACTGTGAGCTAGCTCACACTAACTCAGCTTAGAGGGAACACTGCTGCTGTCAGTGTGTTTCTGAATCCAAATGTGTGATAAATCAAACAAATACAGAGAAAATAAACCCAAAACAATCCACATCAAATTTCTGAGCTTCCCCTACTCTGCCTGGACGTTTTGTTCTTGCTTTGGCCTGATGCATGATCTGGTGCCTGAGTACTTCCATACGGATGCTAATAACATTAGATTATCAGAGCATTTTCTGGGTTCTGCCCCATGACAGAAGGAGGGACGCTAGGCCCCGCCTTCTCATGCTATACTCCGCCTCTGTCTGCAGGCTGTAGCTCTTTCTTTCTTTCTTTCTTTCTTTCTTTCTTTCTTTCTTTCTTTCTTTCTTTCTTTCTTTCTTTCTTTCTTTCTTTTTCTATTCCACCCTCCCTGCAAGTGGGCTCAGGGCAGATTACAACAGCAATTTGAA
This sequence comes from Gekko japonicus, assembly GCF_001447785.1. Classification (NCBI taxonomy): domain Eukaryota; kingdom Metazoa; phylum Chordata; class Lepidosauria; order Squamata; family Gekkonidae; genus Gekko; species Gekko japonicus. The sequence continues at coordinate 505,942 of NW_015172020.1, read as the reverse complement.
ATAACAATTAAAACAATATAGGAAATAAATAACTAAAACAGAACAAAGAATATGCATTGAGAACAGATGGCACTGTAATTTACAAATACAATGTTCTGAGAACTGGAGCAGCTGGGCCATAAACCAGACTATAAGATCTTCTCAGATGGGTCATATCAGATGGAAAGCTTCAGCAAGGGAAGCCAGTAGATAGAATAAATGGACGCCCACCACCTCACCCAAACGCCTGGTGGAACAACTCCATTTTACAGGCTCTACTGAACTGTAATAGGTCCCGCAGGGCCCCGATCTCAGGTGGGAGCATGTTTCACCAGGTCGGGGCTAGGGCAGGAAAGGCCCTGGCCCTAGTCGAGGCTAAGCAGACTTACTGGCTTTCAAGGGTCACCAACAAATCCTGCCGGTCAGAGTGCAGCTTCACATGCTTATACACTCCCAATGCAACCCCGTGTACAAGGTTAGACTAGGAAATAGCAACTTGACCATGGTCCCTCGTATGGCTGGAAAGATGTGAACCCAGATCTCCATTAGCCCTGTGCAGATGACCCATTCACATGTTCCCTCACCATGCATTGAGATAAAGTGGGCATGAGCATGCTGGCCCTGCCCCCTTGCCTTTGCATGCTCACCAAGTGGTCTTCATAGGGCAGACATGTGGAGTAACTACCTATGCCCAGACCTGGACAGCCCAGGCTAGCCCAATCTAGTCAGATCTCAGAAGCTAAGCAGGGTCAGCCTTGGCTAGTATTTGGAAGGGCGACCTCCAAGGAATACCAGAGTCGTGATGCAGAGGCAGGCAATGGCAAACTACCTCTGAAATGGCTCTTGCCTTAAAAACATGTCTAGCTCACCACCTAGTGGTGCATAACGATAAAAGAGCTAGAACTTCTGGCTGCCAGACAACCTTCGGCTGCAGTCACACGCGCCATTTGAAGCGGAGGGGAAGCACCCCTATTTCCTCCAGAGGAATTTGAATCACAGTTGCGAGATCACACATCCCTTTGTGCTGTGGGCTCAGCCCGTCACTACCAGATGCTACCGTGTGTGAGTGGGGTTTTTTTTGGCCATTTGTTTCCCATGCGCATAAACGAGGAATCGCATCTCCACACTGAGGGTTCCCCGTGGAGTATGCGATTATGCGCATACTGCTAAGTGTGTGTGGGGGGGAAGGTACCAAGTCAGGATGGAATGAGCAGACCATCTCGATGGCTTGAGTGCGTGCTTGAGCGATCAGACCGGGGAAAGTCCATCTGTGGCCCTTCGGGAAGTGTTAGGACCAGACTTTCCCCGGTGCCTTTTAACTCTGTGGTGGAGCAGCATGGGGTGCCGACGGCTGCAGGACCTTTCCCAGATGTTGCTGTCTGATTATGCCCTTTAGACCTGTCAGGCATTTGAAGCTATGTCAGATCTAAAGGCACATCTGAACACAGCCTTTGGATCTCCTGGCTATTGTGCACACAATGCCTAATAACAACAACAACAACAACCTGTGCGCACACACACCATACTCAGCACCGCTGCTTTTGGAACACTGCTGTTCACAGGGAGAGGGTGTGCACCTGGGTGTTTCCTCTGCATGTTCACCCTGTGAAAGACTACTCCATGACTGCGTGGAGGTGGGGGCCAGGCCAGTGTCCTCCTACCCACTCTATCGTCCCACATGGCGACTGACCATGCCAGCAGGTCATCTGCATAAGGCTTGTGTGAGCCCAGCAGTCAGTCCATTCCAGCACCCAGGCTCCCTGCTAAACTACTATCATCGCCAAATGGCTAATGGTTTGTCTGCAACAGTGAACTCTCTCCGAAGGTACAAGATGGGTTGATAAGGGACTAATTCATGCTAAATCCAGGTTGGAAACACAAACAAGATGTATGACGGCGAGCATAGGAGAAGAGGGAAACGGGATCACCCCAAGGGAGGACTCTGCGTTGGCTCATCTCAGAGCCCACATTTTGCATATTCTGCCATTATCAGTGCCAAACTGGGAAAACGCCGGTCAAAGGAAACAGAAGAAAAACAGAGATGAATGGCTTGCACAAAGAAAAAGCCCTCTGCACAGATGTTTTATTAACACCGCTGCACAGCAGGAGGCGCATTTCAACATGCCTTTCGCGGGTGATTAAAGCGGCATGGCCTCCAGCATGCCCACAAAGCCTCTTGCTCTGACTCTGTGCACATAACAAATGTCGGGAGGAGAGGGAAGGAGGTTCACCGTAGATGGAGGACCAAGCCAAAGTCCTCCAAGCCAAGAGCCCAAAACTTTGGAAGCATTAGAACTTTGCAGCTTGGACCAGGGAACATATTTGCAGCCTATGCTTTAGGGGGGGAAAAAAACCACCTCTGAAATTGATTAAAACAGGCAGAAAATGATAGCTGCCAGAATAACTGCTAGGCGTTCTGGGATACTGGCAACAGCTTCAACAACATGCATGATGAAGCTTTAGAATATCAGCCAATCATTGCATGGTTTTGAGAAAGGAATGTACCACTGAGTGGCATCAGAACCAGTTTATGCCATACCATGATCTACAGCAGTGTTTCTCAATGTATGGGTCGGAACCCAAAAGTGGGTCACACGAAGCATCTAATAGTGGGTCGTGGGCCAGCCCTCCTTAATGCCCCCCCACCCTTTCCTTTGCTCTCTTTTGAACTTTGGAAACCAAGATCTGACACTGGAAACAGTATCTTCCATGTCACATATTAGTATTTTTTCTTCACTGCAGGTACATGTTGATTAAGTAAACTGTGTCCTGATGGTTACTAGAGTGAGGTTCGTAGAATCTTAGGGGTGATTAGAAGGAGTAACAGAGGAGGAGAGGGTGGTCAAAGGCTGGAATGCAACCTCCATGTGCAAACGCTGTGTATGTCAGAATGCCACTTGCTTGGGGTTCAAGCAATGCCACTTGCTTAGTGGGCAGCTATGCCCTTTGTGCAATGTTTGCTGGTTTCTCAAAAACATCTGGTTAGCCATTGTGGACAATGGAATGCTGAACTAGACTGGATGCCAAGGTCATTATTTGCCTAGAATGCAAAAAAACCCAAACACCTTAGGCCAACCCTGGATGGGTCAACCGTGCTGGGTAAATTTGGACTGGTGGGTCACCAATGCCATACTGAAAAAGTTGGGAACTGCTGTTCTATAGCACACTTCCTGGGTGCCATAAATTATTATTTGCAGAAGAATTGAAACAAATGCTGCCAAATATCATTCCATTTGTAATTTTGGGCAGAAACTATCCATTTCTGTGTGATAGACTGGTGTAATGGTTACAACACTGTATTAGGATGTGGGTGACCTCTGAGTTCAAATCCCCCCTCAGCTATGAAACTTACTGGGTGATCTGGGACTAGTCACGCTCTCAGCCTAACCAACCTCAGTGGATCGTCGTGAGAATAAAACGAGGGAGAACTCACTCTGAGCTCCTTGGAGGACAGGTGAGATAAGAAGTGCTCTCTGAAAGCTTGTGAATTCTTGACTGAGTTGATGGGAGTTTGTCCACGGATAGGAATGACAGCCTAGTCTCGAGTCTGACTTTGGGGCAAGATGATAGTGGGTTCTTTTGGATAAGACTGGGTCCATTTTAATCTGGGTCAGGCCTGGTTTTGAAATAGAAGCACCTTTGGCTATGCAAGTGGATGAGTTTTGCCAGCAGATCGATAGAAGATGCATCTCTGTTGATTCCCCCACATCTCTCAGCAGCTGAGAAACTTCTGGACCCCTAGACTCATCTTGGAATGGGAGACACTGCTCCAATATAATAATATCATATTGTGTGTAGTATAGCCAGGAGAGGCTAAGATTGTCTGGCAGCAAGCTCTTTAGTGTTATGCACCACTAGGGGGCGAGCCAGAGTTGTTTTTGAGACAAGAGACATTTGAGAGGTGGTTTGCCATTGCCTGCCTCTGCATCATGACGCTGGTATCCTTGGAGGTTGCCAAGGCCAACCCTACTTAGTTTCCGAGATCTGCTGAGATTGGAGTAGCCTGGGCCCTCCAGGTCAGGGCAGACACTGCTCCATTTTGTTCAGTTCCTGCCTTTTCAACAGGGCCCAGAAGATGGTGCTGGGGGACTCAGTTTCTGACCCAGGTACCTCAAACCACTGAAAGACTGACCACAGATTTTGATTCCATGTCACCAGGATGCTGGTGATGCTCACCTATATTGTCTCCTTAGATCCTTGTGGGGTGGTAATAGCAGGATGGGAGCCAATAAACCAAAGCTCAGTCCAGTTAAGACAGTGGTAATGGTAGTAGCTGAACTCTTCATTTGATTTGATCATGGATTTGATCATAGACTCTCAGGTAGCAGCTGAGGGATCATTCACAGCTTCTCGGGGGGGGGATGCGGAATGGTATAGTATAGCCCAATCTCATCAGATTTCAAAAACTAAGCAGGGAGACCACCAGAGGTCATTTGGGGGGGGAACACGGGGGATCGCAGTTCCCCCAGGTGAGGTATGGGGGCGGGGCACATGACAAAGCTCCGCCCCCTGCTTCCTGCCGCCCCGCTTCCAGCCCTCATTCAGCCCACTACCGCCGGCCTTGCAGGTCCGCCGCCGGGCCCCTCATGGGGCTTGGCAGTGGAGCTGCAAGGCCAGCCGCGGCGGCCGGGATTGTTGGGGGCATGGTGTGTGGCCTTATGACACACCTCTGGCCATGTCAGGGGGTGTGGCATATGCTAATTAGTTCCCCTAGCTCTTTTTCTACGAAACGACCCCTGGAGACCACCAAGGAAGGCTCTGCAGGGGAAGGCAACGGCAGACCATCTCTGCTTAATCACATGTCTTTTAAACTCTATGGGGCTGCCATGAACCGGCTACGATCTGACGACACTTTACAGCCACACATGAAGTCTCTGGATTGGCCAGGCCTGGAATCAGTACCAGGACTCTAGACCTCGGCTTTTGCTTAATCAGTTGTACCAATACCTTCTGTTTCTAGAGTGGCACTTGCAGCTCTAGAGTCAAGGGAAAATGTGTAGGGGCTCTTCACAGCCTCACACCCTCTATCATCCCCCCCCACCACAACAGTCAACTTCCTCGGAAGTAACAAATGAAGCTGACATGAACATCAAATAATCCTTAACTTTATAAATCTGTCAAATAACCCTTAGCTTTGGACACCTGTCTTTGCTGTCTGTTTGCAGGTCTGAACATCCCCCCCCCCCTGCCGCTGACGCCAGAGTGAGGACAGAAACCATTGCCCTCACTCTGGTTTGGCTTTGGATATAATCACATAGCCATATCCGATTAGCTGTGTAGCACTATCGGAAAGTCAGGTGAGAGAGAAGTTAGACCTTCCAGTCTTCGTTCTCCATGACTGGCTATGTGGCAACCCCACGAAGCCAGTGAGGACAGAAACCATTGCCCTCACTCTGGTTTGGCTTTGGATATAATCACATAGCCATATCCGATTAGCTGTGTAGCACTATCGGAAAGTCAGGTGAGAGAGAAGTTAGACCTTCCAGTCTTCGCTCTCCATGACTGGCTATGTGGCAACCCCACGAAGCCAGATCAGAGTGGTGGGGATTCGAGTTGCCAGGTCCCCCTGTCACCGTCAGGGAATGAGGGGGAGGTAGGGTTGCCAGATCCAGGTTGGGAAACTCCTGGAGATTTGGGGGTGAAGCCGGGGGGGGGGACAAGGACCTCAGTGGGGTTCAAAGGAGCCCTCCAAAACATCACTTTTATCCAGGGGAACTGACCTCTGTAGACTGGACTAGAGATGAGCTGTAATTCTGGGCGATCCCCAGGTCTCACCTGGAGGCTAGCATCCCTAGTTGGCGATACTTCTGCCCTCACTCTGGTTCACAGGAAGGAAAGCCATGGGGAGCAAGCAGTGGCATGGAGCCCGATAACCACCATCACTGCTGCTGGTAAGATGAACTATTTCCCCCTGTTCTCAGCCCCTCTCCCTGAATCTCCAGAAAAGTAGGTTTCCCTCCTGCCCTACTTTTGTGCAAACATATAAGTCTTCTGCTCCCCCATAGCAGGCTCAGCAGCAACATCTCTAGATGAAGATAACACAGGGAAGGAACCACCTTGTCATTGCAGGAACTTTATATTGCACAGCCGGGGACAGGTGGGTGTGAATACAGCAACCTTCCCAACTCTCCACTGTCCTGTGTCCATGCTATTAAATATGAATTATTTGGAGCTCTAAGAGGCTGTGAACTTGGCTGCAAAGGAAACATCTCTGCTCACCCGGAGGCCCGAAGAAGCTAGAAATCCCTCTGCTGGGAAGGTCTTCTTTAAACTCCCTGTATTTGGGGGCAGGAGGTTAATTAGGAAGCCAGGTAATAAGGAGTCATTAAATCTGCCAGCACAATGCTGTTAGCATAACAAGGCCAAGCGGAGAAGGTTAAAGCATGGGCTCTTGTTTGCCCCAGGCCTTCAATTAACCTCTCCGTGTTTTCAAAATGCTTGAAACCCCCGAGATGGCTTTCCTGGTCTTTCTCCGAGGTGCTAATTAGCAGGACACGGAAGGCTTGGCAAACAAGGCCACGGCTTTCAACACCACGTGTGATACCAGCTCTGGGGTAAAAAAAGCCTGCCTCATCTCTACTTTCTTCCTTCCCTCCTTGACATCTCTCCTCCAGACCAACTTCTCCTGCAGGGTCTTTCTGGGAAGAGTGATGGATTTCACAACTACATGCCAGGCCAGTGGTTGAAAATTCCAGATGAGAAGTCCACCTGGGAATTCAGGAAGACTCGGTGCCTTGGGCAGCTTGTACTGCCCCCTGTAGGATGAAGAGAGGCACTGGTAGAGGGAGTGGGGGTATATAGTCTCCCCTACCACGGGTAGGAATTAGATAGGCATATGGAGCAGAGGTCCATCAGTGGCTATTAGCCACAAGGTATAGATAGGGGCTCTGGGGCAAGTGATGCTCTGTCTTCTTGGTGCTTGGGGGGGCCAACAGTGGGAGGGCTTCTAATGTCCTGGCCCCACTGGTGGACCTCCTGATGGCACCTGGTATTTTTGGCCACTGTGTGCCAGAGTGTTGGACTAGATGGGCCTTTGGCCTGATCCAACATTGGCGTCTCTTATGTTCTTATGCCTCTCCAGAATAACCACGGCAGAGACGTATCAGAAGCTGTCATTGTTCCTTTGACCGGACAACAGTCCAAGATTGTCTGCATGATGTCATCTCAGCATCAGATCTCCAGCAGAGGGAGTTGTATGGTGGTCTCATACGTGGGTAGGATAAGGGAATAAGAAAAGAAGAGGATTAGTTATTCCAAGGGAATGTAACCTCAATATTAATTTCTAAGAAAGGGAGTGTAACATATAAGGTTATGGATTATTGTTATGAAATATATACTCAATAAAAATATATATTTTAAAAAAAGATCTCCAGCAGAGACTCTGGGCGTGCCTTAACCTTACCAGGTTGCCCACCATGATGTTTTACTTGGGGAAGACACCAGAAAACAGGGGCTGCCCCTGCTAAACTGTGCCAGATGAGCATGGGTGGAGTACGGTAGGGTTGCCAGCTCTGGGTTGTGAAATACCTGGAGATTTGGGGGATGGAGCCTGGAGAGGGGAGGGACACCAGCAGGATACAATGCCATAGAGCACACCCTCCAAACAGTGTGAAGAAGAAGAACAAGAAGAAGAACAAGAAGAAGAGGAGGAGGAGGAGGAGGAGGAAGAGATTGGATTTATACCCCGCCCTTCACTACCCAAGGGAGTCTCAGAGCGGCTTACAAACTCCTTTCCCTTCCCCTCCCCACAACAGACACCCTGTGAGGTAGGTGGGGCTGAGAGAGCTCTGACAGAAACGGCTCTTTTTCAAGGACAGCTCTTATCAGAACTACGGCTTGCCCAAGGTCATCCAGCCAGGTGCAAGTGGAGGAGTGGGGAATCGAATCCGGTTCTCCCAGATTAGAGTCCGCGCTCTTAACCACACTACACCAAACTGGCTCTCAAGCTGAGTTAGCATGAGCTAGCTCACATTTTTTTTAGCCTCCGGCTCACACATTTTTGTCTTAGCTCAGGAAGGATGGCTCCAGAGCAGACTAATTTATGCAGCAGCCAAATCGCTCGCTCACAGCTTTAAAAACACTGGCTCACAAAGTAGAATTTTGGCTCACAAGACTCCATAGCTTAGAGGGAGCATTGCCTCCAAAGCAGCCATTTTCTCCTGGGGGGGGGTGATCTCTGTAGTTTTGAGGTCAGTTGTAATACCGGGAGATCTCCATGCCCCACCTGGAAGCTGGCAGCCCTAAGTATCCATCAAGACAAAAGATGCATTTTTCCAAGGGAATTTTGCAACATATGACAGCGCCCGTGGATGTGGAATGGCCTATATTTTCAGTGCACTCCCCCACTGAGGTCACTGTCCTTCCCGGGCTCCAACCCCCAATCGTCAGGAGTTACCCTACCTCCAATTAGGGTTGCCAGGTCTGGGTTGGATAATACCTGGAGACTTTGGGAGTGGATCCAGGAGAAGGCGGGGCTTGGGGAGGGGAGGGGCCTCAGCATGGTACAATGCCACAGAGTCCACCCTTCAAAGCAGCCATTTTCTCCAGGGGAGCTGATCTCTGTCAGCTGGAGATCAGTTGTAAAAGCGGGATATCTCCAGGCCCCACCTGGAGGCTGGCAGCCCTACCCCCAATCCCCTGCCGGCAACCAGAGGGGAGCTGGCAACCCTACTTTCTGTGTATTTTGTGATGCTTCTCTAACTAGAAGAAACACCGAACGCTGGCCACGCTTCAGGATAAGTGTGATGATGACTATCTCAGGAAACCGAATTCTCTAAACATCCTGCTCCTTCAAGAACAATCGTTGCTCATATTTCTCCTGTTGCGGAGAAATCTGTGACAGGATGCCCAGGCAGGTCCTGATTTGGGCTCCACCACAATCCAGATTTCTGGATGAGGTTTCCTCAATAAGAGCCCTCATGAGGGTTGTAACAATTCCCCAGTCACATGCTCCACTTGTGACTTGCCAGCCACTGTTGGGCACGCTTGACTCCACACAGAGCCCACTGTCCTCTGAGAAGAAGAGCGCCATTCAGCAGTCTCACATAAAGCCAGTCACCCCTAATCTGCATGACCAGCTTTTACCCACAGATCATGCTTCGTTTACAGACAAGTCCTGGTTGTTTTTTTTAGAGCTTTTGTATTCTCTCTGTCACGACTTTTTTCAGAAACCCTCTTGGGGCCTCCTGAGCAAGCTCTTATCATTTGACTTGCCGTAGGCTGAGGTACTGGCTTCTTCCCAGCAAACCTTTCCCCCCTCCCCCCAGCCTCCCCAAAAGCAGAACCCTTGAGAGTCACCACAGACTGCTCGACCCAAGCAAATATGCCCTCTGAACCACTGCTCATATCCACCCCAGACATCACAGGGAAACGTAGCACATGATTTCATGGCTCCATGAATGCCTCATGATGATTCAGGGCCTTCAAAATGTAGTCCCCCAATCCTGCCCACCCCCTGCTTGAAGGCTTACCTCACCAAATCATGTAGAGTGTACATATTTTATTATTATGGTCCAAGACCAGCAAAAATAGTACAACAATGGTAGATAAATATATATAAATATATATAAAACATTTTGTTGTTCAGTCGCACAGTCGAGTCCGACTCTTCGCGACCCCATGGACCAGCTCCCGCCAGGCCCTCCTGTCTTCCGCTGTCCTCTGAAGTTTGCTCAATTTCATGTTCGTTGCATCGATGACACTGTCTAACCACCTCACCCTTTGCCGTCCCCATCTTCTTTGACCTTCAATCTTTCCCACAATCAATCAATTTCAATCAATTTCAGTGTTGAAAATACAGAGTCATAGTTCTCATAAATAATAGAATTGGGATGGTCCCTCTATATATTAGTTAGACATCTGCACCTCAATGCCAGCCAACCATATTTAGCAACCTTGTATGTTATGTCCTGGCTCTTATCAGAGAGCAATTTAGACAGAAGTAGCACTGGCTCTTCGGCTTGGAAATGGAGATGAGCACCACAACCCTAGAGTTGGATTCGACTGGCTTTCGAGCAAGGGAAACCTTTACCTTTAGTAGAGCTCTATATCTCACCGAATAGACTGAAAGTATGGGCAATATATAAACTTCACGTATCTGATTATATGTGATTAAGATGTAAGATGTACTGCACCAGATTGATGAACCTCAAATGGAACTGGATCAAGGTACTTCAGAGAATGCTTCCTCCCAAGCAAACCTTCCTTCACAGTAGGGTTCCCAACTTGGCCTGGAGTTCTCCTGGAATTACAACTACAGAGATCAGTTCCTCTGGAGGAAATGGAAGCTTCAGAACACAGACTCTATGGCATTGCCTCCCCAAACTCAAGTCTTGAGGGAAGCAGGAATCAGCACAAAAATTCATCACAACGTTTTCACTTTAGCAAACATGTGGTATCTTTAGTATAGGGAACAGGCATAAAAATACAGAATGAAGAGGAGCGTTGTAACAGTCCTGTGATTAATAGCTGTTCAGGAAAGGAAGAGATGGGCCAAAGCAGTAAATACATCTCCTTTTCCCTGTTTCAGTTTCAAACATGTGATAAATATATGGTTACACAGTCTTCTTCCGAGAACGCTTCATCTTATGATGAGTCAACTTGCTTGTGCTACGGTCATTTGATAACCTGGACATGTGAAAAGCCAGCGTCACCACAAACCAGTTGCCTTTTATCACCTCTAGGAATTACCCCCAAAGGGCAAACAAGTTGACTGTTGATATGCCAATTGTGGGTTGGCAGTCGATTATAGTGACGCTCATTACGGTCCCCGCCACACGGCAGGAAAAATACTGTCAAAATATTGGATATGCATACAGAAAATGATACAAGAAATATGCAAAATGAAGTTAGACCTAGTGCCAGAAATATTTTTACTTAACTTACTTCCGGATGGTATAAATTATAACGACAAATATGTCATATTATACATAATAACGGCAGCAAGGATCTTATGGGCAAAGTATTGGAAACAAGAGATTATCCCAAAACGAGAGGAAGTGATAAAAAAGTTGATGGAAATAGCGGAAATAGACAAGTTAAATTTAATGCTACAAGGGAAACATGAAGAACTGTTTGAGCTGAGATGGGTGGGACTGTATACATGGTTGAAAAATGTATAAATGACTCGAAGATGTATGTATATTTGAGAACTTTGTTTTATAAAAAATCAATAAATAAAACTTTTTTTTAAAAAAAGTGCGGCTTTTAAAAGCCGCACCAAAAAAGAGACGCCGCAGCGGGATCCCACGATCCCCTGAGTCGCGGCGCCATTGCTCCCCGGCACGATCAGATGCCGGGGAGGAAGAGACGATCGGGAGGGGGAGGCTGCCGAACTGCACATGCCTGAGCATGCGCAGTTTGGGCTGGAGCCAGGGATGCGCCAGCGAAAGGACGCGTCGGCGATCCCACGGCCAGCTTTGATGTGGCCGTCTGGGATGAACCACCACGGTAGGTGGTTCATTTTTGCAACGGGGTTTTGGGTGGAAGGGGCGGATCAAGGACGCAAGCACAACGCTTCCCAGATGTTGCGGTGGGATCGCGCCCGTTTGCTGCGCCCCGATCCGTCCCTCTACCGGCCCAAAACCTCTCGTGTGACTGGGGCCTACATTATGCAGGCAGTGTGGTATAGTAGTTCAAGAGATTATGACTGGGGAGACCCAGGTTCAAATCCCCACTCTGCAATGAAAGCTTGCTGGGTTTCCCCTCACAGAGTCATTGTTATGAGGATAAAACAGAGGAGGGGGAAATGATATGGTGATCTGCTTTGGGTCCCTATTGGGGAAGAAAGCAGGGAATAAACATCTAGATTAATAAATTAAATTGAGGAAGTCGCTCTCCAACTTTCGGCTCTGCCCAAGTGGGACATTGCTATGGTCATAGACAGGGGTCATTTCGTAGAAAAAGAGCTAGGGGAACTCATTAGCATATGCCACACCCCCTGACATCACCGGAAGTGTGTCATAAGGCCACACCTCCTGACATCACCGGAAATGTGTCATAAGGCCACACACCCCGCCCCCAACGGTCCCGGCCGCTGGCGGGAGTGCAAGGAAGCCCCGCGAAGGCCCTCCCTGGCCCCAGGCAGGCAGGGGTGGGGAGAGGCAGGGAGGAAGCAACTTACCCTCCCTCTTCTCCTGCCTCTTCCTGGCTGAATGAGGGCCGGAAGCAGGGCGGCCGGAAGCAGGGGGCGGGGCTTCATCATGTGCCCCGCCCCCCGTACCTCACCCGGGGGAACTGCGTTTCCCCCGCGTTCCCCCCCGAAATGACCTCTGGTCATAGAATTTGGGGGATGTTTACATATGAGAAATAAAATTGGATGCTTTTTTGCTAGCTTTAAAAATGTTGTTCTGTTGGCATGTCCTATGAGTTGGATTCCACTGATTCATTCCCCTATCCCATGCAGTCTTCCAGTCTTTTCCACCAGTGGCTGCATTTAAACGGGTTGTCTTCCATATTCTATGCCTCATTAATCCCATTCATACATGCCTGTGAGTAGCATATGAGAGACACCAAAGTGGTTTTGTCATGTGTAAAAATGCACTTGTAGGCATGGTTGGACAAAGGCAGGCTGGTTTGATCCAAAATGGGGAACGTGTGAATCTTTCAGCAGTCATATTTCCCCTGTCTGTGGCTGTGATCAGACGGGCAAGTTGCTCCGATGTCATGGCAGCTCCCTAACAGATTTGAAGTGCACAATCAGACAGCAATATCTGCCTCCCGTCGCTCAGTCTTTGTCCCCCCACGTCCTCACCCCCAACTTTTCCAACACTGGATAAAGTCTGGTGTTTATGACTGAACTTGTCTCACCATGGATTTCCAGATGTTTGAAAAAGAAGAAGAGATTGGATTTATACCCCACCCTTCACTACCCAAAGGAGTCTCAGAGTGGTTTACAATCTCCATTCCCTTCCCCTCTCCACAGCAGACACCCTGTGAGGCAGGTGGGGCTGAGAGAGCTCTTTCGAGAACTGCTGTTTTCAGAACAGCTCTGAGAGAACTGTGACTGACCCAAGGTCACACCAGCAGCTGCATGGGGAGAAGTGGAGAATCAAACCCAGTTCTCCCAGATTAGAGTCTGTGCTCCCAACCACTACACCAAACTAGATCTCTCCCTTGTGTGCTCAAGCCGCTTGGTGAGATCTGATGCTTTCAGTCCCTGGCCACCATTTCCCCCCCAGTTAGCAACGTGCATATAATCACATATCTGCTCCTAGCAAATAAGCAGTTATGCACATGGGCACATTAGAGTTTTTTTTTTAAAAAAGAAGCTGCCTGCCCTTCCTCTATGTGGAGACCATGCAGTGGTGGTCTGAATGGTCGACCGTGGGGTGAGGCAGGAATAGGGTGGCATGTCTGGTCACACCTCTCAAGAACAAATAGCTCCAGCAAAATTAGAGGTGCGGCCAGACCACGCCAAAGCCTGCCATCTGATTGCAGCCCGAGTTCCAGCAAAGGTGGTTGAAACAGGGCAACCCAGGTAGTTTTGGTCTCAAAACAGGGTCGAAAACTGAATCGAGATGCATAGATATAGTCCGTTCCCTCCAGAAATTACTGGAACTGAGAAGCAACTTGGTCCAAAAAGGAGCTTTTGAAGCTGACCAACAGAGGTCCCTGTCACACAGGTCCATAAGATAACATTAAGTGCTTCGTTCACTCTGACGTGGTGCATAAAGGCCAAGTATTATTATTGTGTGTTTAGGATCAGGCTTACTAGCCTTACTTGGTTGATGGCACTTGGGTCTAACTGTCGCTAAACCCAATCCAGAGGTAAATTTGCCAGGTCTGGGTTGGAAAATACCTGGACACTTTGGGGGTGGATCTGGGAGAGGGTGGGGTTTGGGGAGGGGAGGGGCCTCAGCATGGCCCAATGCCACAGAGTCCACCCTCCAAAGCAGCCATTTTCTCCAGGGGAGCTGATCTCTGTCAGCTGGAGATCAGTTGTAAAAGCGGGAGATCCCCGGGCCCCACCTGGAGGCTGGCCACCCTGTCCAGAGGATGGCTACTGGGGTCCCTGCAAGTGTCTGTAAATGTTAGAGTTGCCAAGTTGATTTTCGCTGGGAGTGGGGGGCTCCCGGCTGGCGTCATTTTTCCCTCGGATGGCCGTGGCCCCGCCCCCAGCGTGCCCGGCGTGGTCGCGTCACTTCCGGGTGATGCGCACATTGGGGAGGAGTTCCCCCCGGGGCCCGATCCGCTGGCGGCGGGAAACAGGCCTCTGGGGTGGGGGTTTCCCCGCCCCCCGGGGGGACTTGGGAAGTCTAGTAAATGTCCAGAAAATGGTCAGTGTAGTCAGCTTGGACAACCCCATATGGAAAGTAAGGGGACGAATCCAGGCTTTCCTCCCCCCCCCTCCCCAGCAGAGAAAGAAGGGGGATCAATAGTGGACTCTGTCCCCCAATAGGTAATTGGTGCCGTCAAGGAAGATCTTCGTTATTTTGGGGGCCTGGGCAAAAGTCCTGGATGGGGCCCCAGAATCACTGCCACAACAAACTAGGGGTGGCTCTCACCCAGTGGAAGGCGACCAGGAGACACCACTGCAGAGGGAAGCCAGCTGCCTGAGCCCTAGACAGCAGCCTGCTCTCTGCCTTCTCCTCCCCACTCCACGGGCAAGTTAAATGAGCGGGTAACCACTTACCTGCAAAACCACGGATCATCCCTCCCAGTCAGGAGAGTGGTGCGCATCTTCCAGTGACAAAACTTTGCAAAGTGTCTTGGGATCTCTGGCATTATCATTGAGGCCCTTGGGAGAGAAGAGAAAGGTGTGATCAGGGGGGGTCGTAATAAATAGACAGACGTGACGGACAGCAAGCAATCGCAGGCTTTTAGACTGCAGTGCTGCTGGGAAAAGGGTGAGCTAGCTGGAAAGTGATTGACAGCTCGCGGCGCTCATTCTGATTGGGTGAAGGCAGCTTCACTGTGGAATGGAACACTGGGTGGTTTAAAAATTCAAGTGGGAAGGAGTTAGAGAGTCAGTTGGTGTGGATCAGTTGGAGTGGGAGCTGTGAAGGAGAGTTACCAGAAAACTCCTCCTGAGAGACTCTGAAGAAAAAAGGGTCTGATAAGCCCAGTCTGGAGCAGAGCAAGTGTGCTGTGGCCTCCACAAATAATAGACTTAAGGTGGAGTCTGTCAAAGAAGTGTCAGAACCTCACCTATTCAAGGAGTGGAGAGAAATCTCCTTGTGTGAAACACAGAAACACGACTTGAGTAGAGAATTAGACCTTCTCAGTAGGGAAGCTGATTAACCAGTTTACAGAGACTGTTCTTCTGGGAGAGAGGGATTTGACCAAAAGGTCTGAGGCACAGAGGTCCCTCAAGCGAGTCAAAAGAGGTCATCGCTGTTAAAGAGAAGAGAATAACAATCTGGCCAGAGGAAGAGGGGACAGATAGGAAAAGCCCTGGTCTATAAGCATAGGGTTACAGCATAATAAAATCTCAAGTCTGTGTGACCATCTAGAAACAAATTCAAAAGAAGGCATAAGGGACTCCAGTAAACTCCGCATCACAGTAAAAACAGTGAAACATCTCTAACAGCATCAAGCCAGAACAAACCAGGGAAAATAACTCACTAAACATCTCTAGTGTTGTATAAAAGCAGTTTTGGATATATATTTGAACCTCTCGCTACCAAACCTACCCAAAGTTCACCTGTAAATATAATTTTCCTATCCCTGCCTGTTTATTCCAGTAAATCTGGATTTCTGATTTCTGCCTAGATGCCTATTTCTGAGGGAGAATTTATAGAAGTACAGACCCTCCTCAGTCACAGTTCCTTATTTGGGGTGTAAGCCAACGAAGAATCAAACAGTAATAAGGTGGAGCAACAGCATTATAATAAAATTTTATTTACCACATAAGAAGAGTGACAGGCTACCTAAAGGCTACCCAGTTATCACATGGGGAACTGAAAATTCATAGGGAGGTTGGAGGGAAAATCTGGGACCTTATAAGAGCGATTGTTTGACAGGAGTGCCCATCCAGTACAACACATAACCCTGAAAGCACTCTGTGATTGACAATCTCCTCGCCTAGGTTGGCTTTGGATCCTTTGGTGGGAGATTAGGACATTTTTATTTTATTTATTTATTTTCAAATATATAGTCCGCCCTCCCCACGAACGGGCTCAGGGCAGATCACAGCAATAGTTAGGCCATTCGGCAACACAAAACATAACAATAAATAGTTAATTAAAGCACTAAAACAGCATTTAGAAAACAATTTGCACTGATACTGGTGCCGCTGGACTGTGTGTTTGTTCAATCCAGGCCACATAGTGACAGTGTCTTGAGCAGGGGGAGGCTGAGGTGTTTTACTGGACACCCGCCTCAACCAAAGGCCTGGCAGTTCAGCTCCTTTTTACAGGCCCCGCAAAACAGTAAAAGGTCACGCAGGGCCCTGATCTCATGCAGGAGCATGTTCCACCAGGCCAGTGCCGGGGCAGAAAAAGTTCTGGCTCTGGTCGAGGCTAAAATCCATCCCTTTAGAGAAGATCTGCCTTTGGAGGGCTTTTATCTAGGTATTTTTGAGCCACAGGCTGACAACAAAGGTAGAGGTCTTGCCTAGTGTCCCCTTTTATCAGAGGAGTTGTTTATGTTTCTCTTCCCAAAGAGTTCCAGATATGATTGATAGTCTTTCTAGAAAACAGTTGAACAAAAACACCCATTCAGCAGCTCCTCAGCCTTGTGGGCGCCGCACAGACAACAGCACAATTGTTGGTCTTCAGGGTGCGATCGGACTCAAACTTTGTTCTTTTGCTTCAGACCGGCTGCCCAACTGAAGGGGGTTGTAATAGTGATTTATAGAATTAAGCTTTTGGTGAAGAAAGTGGACTGAGAGAACTTCTCCGTTTCCATAATGCTTCCATAGTTCATGAGCACCCAATGAATTGATGGGGCACTGGGGTTCGGGATAGCAAAAGGAAGGGCTTCTCAATGAGTCACTAGGAGTACAATCCTATTGAGAGGTACTCCAGTGTAGGCCCACCAAACTGGCTTCCACTGGAGTAAGTCTGCAAAGGACTGCACTGTAAGTCATGGATCTCAGTGCCTGTAGTGATGGCTGCTGGCATAGAGTGCTTTAAAGGGGGGAGGGTGAGAGAGATTCATGGAGGAGAGATCTATCAGGACCATACTCAAGGGGGGGGACAATAAGGGCCTTTCCTCCTCAAAGGGGCTTCAGGGCCCTTGCTCAAATTTTCATTAAAATAGTAAATATCTAGCTGTTTAATGGCCTATGATCTTTGCATATTTGTTGTGCGTTACTGACCTCCCCCTGACCTTCTGCAACCCAAGAAGGAGCAAGGTTGGACTCAGCTACAGCATTCACCACTAGGTGTTCATTCTCTCAAAGCTATGCCACTGAACCTTCTACAAATGGAGAAGTGTAATGCCCCTGTATAGATCTTATGATGTGGCTTCATTCGGAATACTGTGTACAGTTCTGGTTACCATATCTCAAAAGGGACATTGCAGAGCTGGGAAAAGTACAGAGGAGGGTAACCAAGATGAAGAGGGGGTTGGAGCACCTCCCCTGTGAGGAAAGGCTGAAGAGTCTGGGACTTTTCAGTTTAGAAAAGAGACAACTAAGAGGAGACATGATAGAGGTTTATAACATGATGCATGGAGTGGAGAGAGTTGATAGAAAAAACTTTTTCTCCCTTTCTTAATATACTAGAACTCAAGAGCATCCAATGAAGCTGATGGGCAGTAGTTCAGGATGGATAAAAGGAAATCTTTACACAGAGAGTGATTAAAATGTGGGATTTGTTGCCAGAGGATATAGTGATGGCCACAGGAATAAACAGCTTGAGAAGGGGACTGGATAAGTTCATGGAGGATAAGTCTATCAATGGCTACTGGCCATGATGCCTGAGGGGAACCTCCACATTCAGAAGCACTAATCCTCAGAATCCCAGAAACATGAGGCAATGTCATGGGACGGCCTCGGCCTCTATGCCGTATTGTTGGCCATCCAGAGGAATTGGTTGGCCACTGCGTGAGACAGGATGCTGGACTACTGGTCTGATCCAGCAGGGATCTTCTTACATTCTTACAATTTCCAAACAAAAGGAAATGCTTGGGTGTTCATACCCGGCTCTACGATTGTCACATCTGCTTGTATTCACACAGTGCTGCAAACCTGTGGTAAAACTCCTTTGATGCTGTAGTGCTGGTGTGTTCTGCCATAAATCGCTGCTGCTGCTGCTGCAAAATGGTAAAACACAACAGAAGCAGTGTTCCCTCTAAGCTGCGTTAGTGTGAGCTATTTCACAGTTTCTTAGCCTCCGGCTCACACATTTTTGTCTTCGCTCAGGAAGGATGACTCCAAAGCAAACTAATTTATGCGGTAGCCAAATCGCCCGCTCACAACTTTAATGCCAGTAGCTCACCAAGTGGAATTTTTGCTCACAAGACTCCACAGCTTAGAGGGAGCACTGAACAGAAGTAGTTTGCATAGGAGAACTCAGTGTGATATTTAGATAAGCCATTGCAATACTCATGGGCGCTCTTAATAGAACAAATAGAAAGAAGAGGAAACTAAGATATTACGGAGTCGCAGTACGTGCTTCAACTGTCACTTGGCCGATTTTGACTTTCAGATGCGAGGTGATCATGGGTTTGCAATTTCATTTTGGTGTCAGTACAACCCCCCCCCCCCCGAGCAGATGCATAAAATGCAGCAAGTTGCCCTTAGCAACACAAAAACAAGAATGTTCTCTTCTCTATAAGAACTGGTATCATTCTGAATTTGACAGTTGGGGAAAGCACATGGGTCATGTTGGTGAGGATGGTTGGCTGAGGTTCGGGGGAGGCTTGGAGAAATCAGATCGGTCGAATCTGGAGGCAAGGAAAAGGATGGGGGGGGGGATTGGTACCTTTCAGGCCAGAGCTGGCGGGTGCTTCAAATGTGAAGGGGTGCAGCATGAACCAGCCTACCCACTAGGTATACCTGGGCAATTGCCCACGGTGCCAGTCTGTGTTTGAGATGGAGGGCACTAAGCCAGCCCTCCTGCAGGATCTCAGGTTTGTCTATGGCCTGTGGCAGCCCTGGACACTGCTGTGCGCGTGTTGCTGGTGGACAGAGTCTTCCCCCGTTGGCAGAAGCAAGTGGAGCTCTGGACACCACCACACCATGCCCATGCACTTAGCTGGTGGGGAGCAAGGTCCTTCCCTTGCCACTGGTTCTTGGAGCGCTGGCACTGGCAGTGTCTTGCAGGGCAGCCAGCAGCCCCAGGCACCACAGCAGCCATGCACCTTGGCCTTCCTCTGTTGCTCATTCCAGGAGCACTGGCAGCGTGGCACAGTTGCAAACTCCAGCCCCATCCCAGTGAAGGCAGCCTGAGCGGGGGCAGCTTCTCCACAGTACGGGAGGGGGGAGTTATTTGCCTAAGGTGCCAAGAATCCTTGGGCTTGCTCGGTAGTCATTCAGGCCCCCCACCATACAATCAGATGGTGCTGCAGTTTGGAATTCCCTGGTTTGAATTTTCCTATTAGTAATGTTTGGCTGCATTACAAACTGTGCACTATCCTCAGCCCCCCCCCCCTCCCCTATTATTCTAAGGCTCAGAAGGCTGAAAGATCTTTTGCCCAAGTACCAAGCAGGCAAGAAGGAATGCAACCAGTGCCATTAGAACTGCAAGCTCCAAGCTGGGAAACACCTGGAAATTTTGGGGGGTGGAGCCTGAGAAGGGCAGGATTTGGGTAGGGGAGGGACTTCAGTGAGGTACAATGCCATAGAGTCTACCCTCCAAAGCAGCCATTTTCTCCAGGGGTCAAAATCAACCAACAATGGATGTACAGAATGTGCAAGTATGCAAATAACCAAACCCCCCCCCAAACCCTGTACAAATAAAGTATTAGGCAACAAACAGTGTCCTTAAAATGAATTAGTATTTTCTTTTACAGTCCTTTTTCACTGAAGTTCTCAACCACTCCCTCTTTGTCTCTAAACACAGTCACAAATGAAGTGACTATGGATCGCCTAGGTTGCCCTGTTTCCCCTGACTTCTTCAGGTCACTGTCTCAATGGTGGAGCTGTGAATACATGTTGATGCTTATAAACAAATTCCATACTATATACAATAAATCATGTATACATATTCAAAATAAAGTCATGGAGACTGGAGGATCTTACCCCCAAAAGCTCTAGAAGTTAACACTGACTCTGCAGTCTATCTTGCTTCAATTCGGCTCTCTTTCTGGGCTCTGATCTCTAACTGAAAGCATCACACTAAATCCTTCCCCGGTTTTATGACAATGGTATTGTCATTTGCCAAATTTTCAACGGCCCTAATTTCATCCAGAAAGATGTTCCTTTTCCATTTTTCCATCTTCCTTTCTGATATTTCTATATCCCTGGTAACCAGCTTTTCAAATGCTGTTCACAAGGGTTCATTAATTGTTGGATATATATTCCAAATAATTCAAAGGAGAATCCAGGAAATCCAGGAAATTTACAATTAAGAAAAGCTGGAGCAGAGGGGACTTGTTCTCCCCATTTCTTGGGTCTTGCTTTCCCACAAAACTCTATGGCTCAGTACTTTTCAAGCCTAACAATCCCTTCTCAACGCAGAGCATTTACACTGGCCAGATTCAATATATCTCCCTCAGCCGTGGCCACAGGCAGATACAAGGGCATCCCCTATGAGGCAAGATTCTGCAGATGTCTCTGCAAAGAACCTGACTCTGTTCAGCATATCCTCTTAAACTGCCCGCTGTTTACTCAGATATGTTTACAACTGATTAGCCCTCTCCTTCAACTCTCTAAGGCTGTGACCAATAGAGGTATTGAGTTCTTGCTAGAAGAGAAGAAGAGCAGAGATTGGATTTATACCCTCTCCTTCACTACCCAAAGGTGTCTCAGAGCGGCTTTCCCTTCCCCTCCCCACAACAGACACCCTGTGAGGTAGGTGGGGCTGAGAGAGCTCTGACAGAAACTGTTCTTTTTCAAGAACAGCTGTGCCAAAACTAGGGCTTGCCCAAGGTCATCCAGCAGGTGCAAGTGGAGGAGTGAGGAATCAAACCTGGTTCTCCCAGATCAGAGTCTGCACACTTAGCCACTACACCAAACTGGCAGATAAAACCCCCGAAGTTACTGAGCAGGTGGCAGAGTTCCTGACAAATGAACTTAGGAGCCAAGAAAAAGAGGAAAGAAAAGAGGGAAGGGGAAGAGGAAAGGAGGTGGAGTGTGAGTGAGAGAGATAAGGTGTATCTATGATTCCTCTTCGGATAGTTAGGCTTCTTACTGCAACTGTTTTAATTACTGTTCCGAACTTTTATCACTTTGCCTTATTATTATTACTATATGGAATGTTACAAATGGCTGTACTCTGATTGCTTCTCTTTGTTGGCATATGGGCTTATTTGTATTGTTATATTTTCTTTTTAAAGTTATTGTTATGCCAATAAAGGTTATTGGAAATTGAATTGAATTGTTGGATTAAAAGATTTGGGTTTGAAATTCATAGAGACCACTTTTTCCTTCTCACCAAAAAGTGTCTTTAATTTCAGCTGTCTTAACAACATAAACAAATCAACCCTTGTTCTAAACGCATTATAGTTGGGTGTGGGTACATACCCCAAACCCTTATTCAACACCTTATGTTCGTTTTCAGTAAGAATTTTACTAGAAAGGTTAATGACTAAATCCTGTGGCCTTCCCTTCTGGTCATAGGAGGACTTATACTTTCCAAGTTTCTTTTTTTGCTCTTCCTGTATAAAAAAGGTCTCTGTTCTGTTCTAATTTTCCCTCCCAATAGACCAGCAGACTCCTCTCCTGTGTCTGTGTCTGAATTCGAGATGGTGAGGTCCGACCATGAAACTCTCTTACAACCCAAACTGTTAGAACACCAACTATAAATTCTTGAGGTTTCATCTTCTCTAGAATCCCTTTTATATGTCCAAAGTTTTAATTCGCTTATTTTGGTCTCAGACTCCTTTATTTCATCCTGAAATTTGCCCAGTTGCATATCAAAATCCTCCATAGTCATGGATCCTCTCAAATTAGTCTGTATTTGCCCTATTTCCATGTTCAGTTTATTGGCCTCCTCCTGAGCTTCCTGTATAATCAAGGCCATAAAGTCCATTGCACATTTGTTAGCTATGGAGACCCACTTGCATCTGAAGTCCACCTGGAGGCTGGCAGCTCTAAATGCCATCACTCCACGTCAGGATTGGGAGCTGGGAGTAGGGTTGCCAAGCTCCATGTGGTGCCTGGAGATCTCCAGGTGACAAATCAGTTCCCCTGGAGAAAATGGCGGCTTTGGTGGGGGTGGACTCATGTCATCACATTCCTCCTAATGTCCCTCCCTTCCCCAAATTCTGCCCTCCCCAGGCTTTGCCCCAAACCGCCAGGAATTTTCCATCCCAGAGTTGGCAACCATAGCTGTGAGGTAGCTCTTGGAAAACAGACAAACTCTCATGAAAGAAAGCCCCTTCCACACTGAGCCCAAGGAACTTCGCCCATCACTTGTTTTACCACATGATTTGTTGTTTGTGTAGTCCAGGCCTTCGGATCACCTGATATTAGTACTGAATCTGGTCTGCTGGAACTTTTTCATGTTTGCTGCAGTCTTGAAACTGTAACGGGTCTGTTTTCACCGGCTGGAGCTGCAGCCGGGAGTGGATTTCGCTCTTGCATCTGGATCTCCACAGCCAGTTCTCAGGCTGCCTTTTCTGACCGGTCTAACAGTCACACATCTCTTTATTCCCCCTGCTCCAAACTGTTTACTTTCTGCCTTCATGCTTCATCATCCACAAACATTTCTAGTTAAAAGTAAAGAGAGGCCAAATGTCGTTTGTCTCAGCTAATGACTCCGTGACTGCAACTTCTCTGTGAGTCTTTGTGTTCTTTTCCTAAATCCAAACTGTCACTCTGTTGGCTCTTTCATTGGCGGCTGGTTTCAGCTGGTCTGTTTCTTTCCGAATCAGTCACAGAGTCACTCAGAATTTGCCCATGGAGAGCCCGCTTCCCACTTTCTCAGAGACCGCGACCCAGGAGATTTCTCGTGCCAGTTACATCATATGAAATCTCTTTGAGTGTGTAGCCAAAAGGTCTTTCCAGTGGATTGATTCTCACTATGAGCAGAGCCATGGGGGTGGGGGGAACTGTGGCTCAGTAGTGGAGCATCTGTTTGGCATGCAGAAGATCCCAGGTTCAATTCCTTGCATCTCCTGTTGTAAGCAGGTAGGGATGCCAGCCTCCAGGTGGGACCTGGGGATGCCCTGGAATTACAGCAGACTACAGAGATTAATTCCCCTGGAGAAAATTGATGCTTTGGAGGGTGGATTCTATGCCATTGTACCCCACAGAGGCCCCTGTCCTCCCCAGGCTCTCCCCCCCCCAAATCTCCAGGAGTTTCCCAAACTGGTTCTGGTCTACAACAGAAGTGTCGAACTCATTGGCCATGTGTTGTTAGCCAATTTGCCTTGATTTGTTTATAAATATGGAGAATATGGATATTAAATGGCAATAGGCATTACATATAGGATCAGACCTGTGTATACGAGAGTCCAACTTTAGCCAGATCCCAGAAACAGACGCTGAGAGTAGATCTTAAGAAGCAGTGATTTCTTTTACTGAAAGGATTCTCAAACACACAATATAAAATCAAACATATACACACAATACAGATCTAGGAATTCAGATAGAAAGGTACAGAGACATTTGTATTAGCAGGTAATATTGTTGATAGGCAATACTTTACCTGGCCAACATGGTGAATTGAATCGGAAGTGAAAAAGAGGGTGACACTAAGGGAAGGGATCGTTTTCTGACTGGCAGTGCACGTGGAAGGCGCCAAACAGCGCTAGAATGGAAGCAGTAAGGTAGTCCTCTGTGACGGATTCCAAAAAGGGAACGCCTAGAGAAGGGCGATGTGCAGACATAGGGCAGTGTGGAGAAATGGAATGTTCGGGAGGTTGATGGACAGAAAACGGAGAGTGAGGGAGGTGGTTGTGAGCGGTTGGAGGCTACCAGCCATAGGGAGCTGACACATTTTGGGAAGAATCCCAGAGGGCGGTTTAATGGTTGGAACATATGGAACGTGTATCTGATTAAGGTTGTGCTGGAGGAAAATGTGAAATGTCACAGTAAAGCCATTTTATTCTGTTAAACAACGGAGTCTGGTCACTGATTTCCACTGGTTTTAAGAGCCTTGGAGTGAACCAGGAGAGTTTTATAATGAAGAACGTAGCCAGTGGGTAAGTGGTCCCCGCTACTACCCGAAGCTAGCAGTGTCCCTCTTAATTTATTTATTATTTATTTATTCAGGAATTTCTACCCCGCCCTACCCCGCAAGCGGGCTCAGGGCGGCTTACAGAGGCATAAGCCCGTACATAAAATTTATAAAATCCGATAAAATCTCAAAATCACAACCAACATACTATTAATAATAATGTGCTTTAGATTCCAAGATGGTCTGCAGTTGACACCTGCAGGGGATACCCCTGCCGACTTTAGTCGTAGTGATATCATCCTAGCAATATTAGTCCAAGCTAAACGGCTGGTCTTGCTGTCATATAGTTCACCTCGTCTCCGGGCTATCAAGGGCGCACCAACTTGATGATCTTTCCATCGTTGGTGGTGGTGGGAACGGCGGCCCCTACATAAAAGCCTGGTGGAAGAGCTCCGTCTTGCAGGCCCTGCGGAATTGCAAAAGATCCCGCAGGGCCCTGATCTCCTCCGGGAGCTCATTCCACCAGGTAGGGGCCGCCACTGAAAAGGATCTTGCCCTTGTCGCAGCATACCGTACCTCTCGAGGACCCGGAACCACTAAGCGACTCTGGGTCCCCGACCGAAGTGCTCTTGGGGATGTATACGGGGAAAGGCGGTCCCTCAGGTAGGTCGAACCCAGAGAAGAGAAACCCAGAGTGGTGTCCAAAAAGTGGTGGCCTGTAAGAGCCCGTAACATCCTCATGAAGCATAACTACTGTTAATGGACCAGGAAAAAAGGGATTAATTATTGGGCAATTGAAATAGTGGTTTTAAGGGGGAAGGGGAGAGACAAGAGAGAGAAAAGAATAGTAATGTCCCAACTCCATTGCCGGTAGTTGCTGTTAAATCCGATGGGAAACAGCTGTGTTAGCTGGAAGAGGTGACTGCTTCCTTAATCCCATCTTCCTTAATCCCATCACGGAAGGAGTTCTTTTGTTGAGTCTGAAGTCACCTACATGCTTCACATGGAGATGTCAATATGTGGGGGTGGGGAGGTGCCAATATGATGGAGAAGAGAGCCTTCTATGGCATCTGGGAAGGAATGTCCAGGTTCCCTTTGCAGAGCATGGCTCCTCTTCGGTGAAATGCTGCTGGTCCTGTGTGTCAGGGAGGCTAGCTTAGGCATTGGGTCTTCCATGGGTCCACTTCTGGTAAGGCACGTTGCTTCAGAACAAGGTTCCCCTTGTCTGGGAACATGTCAGCGTTCCAGCAGGGTGGCACAGTCTCATGGTCACCATTCAGTCCCTTTCCCTGGCACACTATTTGCACAGTCCAGCTTTACAGTCATAGTCCATAACCTTTATAGATGCTGTATAAGGTGGCAGCATGGCAACAGTGTGCCATAAAACGTATTGCTGGGTACTGGGGATATAAACTTTATTTATAAAGAACAGCAACTGGTAAGCTCCAAGTTGGTGTGTCCTCACTGCAAAGGCCTCATAGGCTGGGAGGGGGTAGAGAGGAAAACCCACATGGGCAGACTGGAGACCCAGCCATACAGCGCTGGGAGGACACTCCCATGCTCCAACAGGATCATTTGCACACACACACAAACACCTCCACCACATGCAAATGCTGATCCCTGAGGCCATCTGGGACAGCATCCCTGGGAGCTGCAGGCAAAATGGAGATGTATGAATGTGGTTGCAGTGGCTCCTAACGTACCAGTGAGGCTGTTCATGAACTGAAGGGGTTCTCCTTGACTGCTGCAGATGAGGTTGTTCTGCCGTTCTGAAGTCACAATTGGAGTGGCTCCGCCCGCCCACCCCCAAGCAGCCTCCCCTTCCCTCCCTTATGTTTGACACCCTTAGTCTACAAAGCTGGTTTGTTTATTTATTTATTTTATTCAATTTATACCCCGCCCTCCCTGCTACGCGGGCTCAGGGTGGCTTACACGGAGGCATACGCCAATATAAAACATAGTTAAAACCATTTAAAATATCAACAATACAATAACATTATTATTAATAAAGTGCTCTGGTTGTTCTCATATGATATTTCCCAAGATGGCGGATTACAACTGCTCTGCCAGTTCAGCGTCAGTCTGCTCCGGAGAACGCTGATGTTCCTTATTCCAGGGCCAGGCTATGATGGAACAATAATGATGGTTGTGCTTAGCACCAATCAGCCAGCTACCTAGACAGACATCACGAGGTCACTTCCCCCTCCTTTTCCAGAGCCATTTTTCAACTTCTTCTCAGTTTTTTTTAAAATTTAATACATTAAAAAATAAGGTAGAGAATGAACACTTAATTGGATAAATGTACGCGCCATACCTTAAAACAGGGGTCCCCAACCTTTTTGAGCCTGCAGGCACATTTGGAATTCTGACACAGAATGGTAGGTGCAGCGACAAAATGGCTGCCAAAAATCGCTGCTGCAGGAGGCGGAGACAGCCACAAAACAATTGCCACAGCTTAACTTCAGTCACACAGTGCAGATCCTTGCGCTGGGGTAGCAACTGCTGCCAAAGCAACTTAAAAAAAATATCTGCACAGCCAATCAAATCTCCAATAGCCGATCAGAAGCCCACTTGCTTCCTAAAAACACTTGGCAGACGCTAGAAAAGGTGTCAGCAGGCACTACGTTGAGGACAATGTTCCTCTAAGCTGTGGAGTCTTGTGAGTCTTGTGAGCAAAAATTCTACTTTGTGAGCTACTGGCAGTAAAGTTGTGAGAGACTGCTTTGGCTACTGCATACATCAGTTTGCTCTGGAGCCATCCTTCCTGAGCTAAGACAAAAATGTGTGAGCCAGAGGCTAAAAAACTTGTGAACTAGCTCACAGTAACTCATCTTAGAGGGAACACTGGTTGAGCACCACTGCTTTAAAAACTTGAAAAGGTGTGCAACCTTCCTGAAGCACCTTGAAGAAGAGCCACACAAGCCACTGAAACATTCAGTGTCTTAATTAGTATGTCTGTGTGACTGGTATTTGAGTGTGGTATACTCACTTGGTGGGTGGAATATTGTGTTTGTACCACCTGTTTTATGGAGCTGCGGTGGCTCAAGTGGTTAAGACGCTGAACTGCAGGCTGTGGAAGATCAGTAGTTCAGCAGTTCGAGACCCGGGTGCCGTATGATGGAGTGAGCTCCCGTCTCTAGTTCCAGCTCCTGCCAATCTAGCAGTTCGAAAGCAAGACATTGCAAGTAGATAAATAGGTACCACTTTGGTGGGAAGGTAACAGCGTTCCATGCGCCTTGGTGTTTAGTCATGCCAACCACATAACCATGGAAAACGTCTTCGGACAGCGCTGGCTCTTCGGCTTGGAAACGGAGATGAGCACCGCAACCCTAGAGTCGGATTCGACTGGCTGTCAAGCAAGGGAACCTTTACCTTTTACCACCTGTTTTACATGTCCCGATGCTGATTCCTTTTTTTACTTCCAAAATAACCAAGCCTCAGTGTTGACCTGACCCAGTACTATTTAGTTCATCGCTGTTAACTAATGCTGTTCCCACTCCCCTCCTTTAGTTACTATGGAGGTAGTCATAGCAGACCATCTCTCAGACTGAACCTGCCAGTACAGGATCATCAGAACTGAAAGCACCAAAAGTCTAACAAAGGAAGGCCATTTATTTGGGTTGCAAGCTTTAATCAATTGTCTCACTGGATAATCCATTAAAAGCAGAAATTACGGTTTGAGACTTTGTGGAACGTCTTGATTAGTGCTTCAAAGAGTCCTTGATTGAGGAAGAAAGAACAACTTGGTTCTCTGCCACCTTTGCACTCTCTGGAAGCGTACCCACAGAGTTTGGAATATCACTTGTGAACAAATTTAAGTAGATCTTTTGACTCTACTGGCGCTAAGAAGCTAGCTCCGCCACAAAGAAGAGAAGGGTGGCTTTCCTTGGGGACAGACGGAGAGGTCATTAAAGGGTAGCAATTTGTGAGCTGTTTAAATTTGGTGTCCTTTTTTACTATGGAGGATCGTGGTCTGGATTTGCTGCCTTAAATGCCAGAATACCTCCAGGACAAACCAGATCAGATGCAAAGTGTTCCTTCAATGGAACTCACAGCAATGTTTTGCTTTTTAAATGGCAGGCAGGTCTGGCAACCCAATTCAGACTCTGGTGCAAGAGGAGGAGAGGATCAAGTGGGGTTGCCAGCTCTGGCTAGGAAACTTCCTAGAGATTTGGGATTAGAGCCTGAGGAGGGCGAGTTTCTGGAGGTGAGGGAACTGAGTGGGGTATAATGTGGGTACAGTCTACCCTCCAAAACAGCTGTTTTCTCCAAGGAAACTGATCTCTGTAGCCTGGAGATCCGTTGTGATTCCAGGAGGTCTCCAGGTCCTACCTGGAGGTTGGCAGCCATAGGTTCAAGCCCTCCCCAACCAACCCCCCACATTGTTTTCCAGACCTGACATGGACTTGCTGTTTGCTCCATTGGAAAGCATACAGGGATTGATCCAGGCAGTTGCAAGAATGACATTGCAGCCCAGACTTCTATGAGTCCCATGAAAGCTATTCTTAGAGCCCATCTGTAGCCTAGGACTGTTTCCCCATTGCGGTTTTGCTGAACCCCAGCTCTTAAGCTGGAGTAGGGCTTTTTTGGCGCACCCACTCAACATTGTCTTCCAATGTGGAATTCACTGTTGCAAGAGGTGGTGGTGGCTACAAGCACAGACAGCTTCAAGAGGGGATTGGATCAACATATGGAGCATGGACTAGTTCTTGTAGAGGCAGTCAACCTTAATGACTTCAGACTACAGGTAGATGTGATTGAATGCTCCTCCCCACAACAAATTCCTTGCTTGTAGTAAATGAGCCTGTCAGCGAGAGCACTAAGATAGAACCCTTTCCCCTGGCATCTACGGTGCTGTGTGGAGGGGACCTTGTTATGGAAGAACATGGAATCATATGGGTGAACACATGAACACATGAAACTGCCTTATATTGAATCAGACCCTTAGTCCATCAAGGTCAGTATTGTCTACTCAGACTGGCAGCGGCTCTCTGGGGTCTCAGGCAGAGGTCTTTCACGTCACCTCCTGCCAGATCTTGCTGGCAGAATGATTAACACAGCAAGGGTGCACAACCTGATTCAAGAGCACATAAAAGATTATTTAGGAATTAATATACTTGATAGGAAAGAGGAGAGAGAGAGATGGGTTCCTATCTACATCTCTAGCTGAGAGAGAGGGTAAGACTGGCTGTGGCACTTCTGAGAAGAAGGAGGAAACTGCCCTGAGAGTAGCAATCTGGAGACACTGAACAGGAGAGAAGGTGCTGACCTCACTGTCCTATCTGTTTTCTTGCTGCCCCCTCCCTGCAGGGTCTTTATCTCTTCTTCTTTGTACACCAGACATTGCCTTTTTCAACACCCCTTCTCAAGTTCTAGTGTACAAAGTCCACTGGTGGACTTTCTGTCTCTAGTATCTCCTGCCCTGTCTGCATCCGTGATTCTCACTAGCCTAGGATGATCACTTCTTGGTAACTTTGGCTTCAGATGTGCAGGGCCATGCAGGTACTTGGCATGTCTTTTGACTGCATTCCAGTCCCTTCTGCTCAGCAATCCTGTCTTTCTGCTTAACATGCCCACAGCTGCTGTTATATCTGGATGCACCAATGTGCTGATGTATAGCAGTCTCCCAACTGCTTGTCAGGCAGACGTTCCATGACTTCCTTGCTGGTTCAGGTACTTTGTTTCCATAGGGGTGCTTGCTGGCTTAGCTCCTTCCATATTCATGTAGTTCAGAAAGTCTAGGACGGTCTACTTCTGATTGAGAATGGGAAGATAGTGTCCATCTTCCCCTCGTTCTGCTGGTATTCCAAGATCGTAGTTGATGTTTCCTCATGATTTCACTCCTTGATTCAGATGTTGAACTATTTCATCACAGTCCTCCTTGTCTTCACAGCATAAACTCAGGACATCCACATAAGTCAGAATGTATGTCCATTTGTTGTCTCTGTATCTTGAGTGTAGGCATCGTTCTGCCTGGCCTTCCTCAAATCCTTCCTTGGTTAGCATTAGATGAAGTCTTTAATTCCAACATCTCACAGCCTGTTTCAGCCCGTATATGCACTTTTGCAGTATACACATGAGTTGCTTATCTTTGGCTTGTTCAAATCCTGGTGGCTGTTCCATGTCAACATCTTCCTTTATTTCTCCATGTAGAAAGGCAGACGTCATGTCCAGATGCTCCACATGCATCTTCCTTGCTGCTGGTATGCTGGGGAGCATTCTTATTGAAGCAGCTTTTCTCCATGTTTCTGCTTCTTCTGCAGGTTTTGTTGCTATGTCTTCCCACGTGGAAGGCTCAGATATACCTTCTGCCTTTGCTAGATAAGAAAGTCTTCCTGGTTTGATCTGGTTGATCGTATGACACGTGGCTCTGCATTTTCCAACAGGGAACAGACTGAGAGAGGCAGGAGGGATCTGAGGAAATTGCAGCCAGAGCACAAAACCTGGGCTGCAATACGGCTGTAAAGAGTTCGGTTTCGTTTTAGAAAAACAGGGCATTGGCTTATTGCTGTATGATTCGGTGGGTGGGGGGACATTATGTTTGGTAGAGCAGGGTCACTTTCCAGATAATGTTCTCAGGCCCAGTAGTAGGACTGTTGATGAGATGGGAATCCCCCAGCCTTACCTGTCTTTGGCAGGAGTGCCTGGACTTCCGGGGGAACCTCTCTGCCCCACAAAAGGTTGTAGAGGAGGGCAGAGAGGCTTTCCTTGACTTCATCCTCCTGGAGAGGGGGGGAGAGGAAAATGCCCCCAATGATACAACTCCTCCATTTTCTCCCCGCAAATGGCTGAAAGGTTTTCCTCCCCCTCCTCCCCTGGCCCCACCCGTGCTTGCTGAACCTTGGTGCTCATCTCCTCCTCCTCCAGGAGCTCCTGAACCCGGCCCAGGAGGGAGTAAAGAATTAAAGGAGGAAGAGGCCTCCCTCCCTCACCCACTCCTGGCCCAGGCGCAAGACGGTGTCCCAGGCGGCGTCCAGGTACATCTCCTGCTGCTCCTGGGTGAGGTGTTCCCGGAACACCTGAAAGCAACAAGTCGCCCTTTGAGTCCTCTCCCGCCCTGCCCCAACGGAAGCCGGGGAGGTGGAAGCTCCCTGGAGTCTCTTTCTTTGGCAAGCCGGGCTCCCGCCTCCCCTCCGCCCCCTGCCTCCTCCCCTTGCCAAAAGGAGACCGGAGGTGGGGACTCCTCTCTTCTCTTCTGGCCGGTCTAGTCAGGGCCAGGCAAACTGAGGGTGTACAGAAGTCGTAAAGGACTGGAGGACCAATCGTGAGCTGTGGCCTTCCGAAGGCAGAAGGAGAGGGCAATCTCTCTCTGCACAGCGCTGCCCAAAGAATCCCCACTGGTGGCCCCCAGCCTTCCTGGACCAGGAGGGGAATGAAGACCCCCCCTTCCCTGGCCCCTCCCTCTCACGACATCACCTTTGCAGCACCACCGGAGACTCCCCTTACCTCACCCACTTAGATGAGATGGAGGTAGCCCTCCTTCCAGGGCTGCCCTGGGTCCTGCCTCCATCGGGGCTTGTTGATGTTCTTGCTGAGTCCTAATAAGGAGATGGGAGGAGCTGGCACTGGGTTGCCTCACACAGAAAAGCACCGCTTGCTTATGGCCCTTTGGCTTGGGGTCTCCCTCTTGCCTCGGGAGGGGAAGTGCTCTGGAGGCACCAAGGGTCTCTGAGGCCCCTCCTCTCCCGGCCGGACTTGGACCCTCCTCCCATCTCAGTGCGGCACTTTTCTGAGGTCAGATCCCAGAAATGAGGCCTCTGAGAGGAACTGTCACCTGACTCTGCTGTGGCTCCCCCCCCACACAAACACACACACCTTTCTGGGGAGCGGAAGGGGTGGGGCCGTGGGGAGAAGGGGAAGGAGCACCTGGGAGGGAGGAGGCGAAAAGCAGGATCGGTGACCAGAGAGTGCCGCCTGACTGCACCAAGGTCAGAGAGGAGAGGGCCAGCTGCCGCGAAAGGCTGCCACTCTCACCCCGCCCCTTCACTTACCCCGATGGCGCAGGAGTAGGCTGTGCAGCTGGCCCGGGGTCTCCCTGGCCTCTGCCCAGATGCTGGCTTCAGGGTCGACCAGGGAGATGGCCAGCTGCGCCACCAGGTGACCCAGGGCAGCGTCATCAGGCATCTAGAGGAAGAAGAGGCACGGCTTGCAAATCCCTCTTCTGGGTTCTCAGGCAGGTCCCTCCGGGAAGATGAGCTCCGAGGTCTCCCTTTGCTGGGAACTTTCCGAGAGCTCTGCCATAACCCTTCAGCCTCCGTTTTCTTGGCCCCACGGTCTGCCCCTCGATCCCAGGACCAGCCACCCTTCTTCCAGAAGTGATCCTCTAGCGTGCCCCGCCTTGGCTTCTTTGCAACACAATGGCTGGTCGGAACCCGGAGGAATAAGTAGGGGACACTCAGCAGGATACGACTCTGGCTACGAAGGCACAGTGGCTCGCAAGAAGCCCAGGACAGAGAGGTCTGAAAGAAGCAGCAGGTGCAGAGAAGGGAGATGGAGGCCAAGAGTCTCGAGTGGCCCGTGGAGTCTCCGAGCAGAAGCCACACCAAGTGAGCCAGAAAGCGGATGCAGATCTCTCGCAAGCCAGTCCAAAACCACGCCCCTTTCATCAAGACTCTTCCCCCGCCCGCCGACCCCCCCTCCCCATCCAGGGTGCTCCTCTCAGTGGAGACAGGGCTGGGGTGTCCCAGAGTCGGCCTGGGGGGAAAGTCTGAAGGCAACTTGGCGGCCAGAGGCCCCACCCTCCCCTCCGGCCTCCACCATGGAAGGAAAGGGCCTGGGCCTGCCCCACTCCTCTTGCTTTGCCCTAGGAGCCCTGGGAGCCCTGCGCACGGGACAGGCGGGGTGGGGACGTACCTGGAAGGAGGGCAGACCGCTAGCATGCTGCAGGAGGGAGCTGCTGAGGGAGAGGGCTCTGGCTCTCACAGCCCCCCGTCTGCTACGCAGGGAGTAGGCCACCAGCTGTGGAAGCAAGCGGCACCGTTTTCAACAGGGGCTCTGCTCCTGTGGGATGGCTGCCTGCAGCCCTCCTGATCTTGTGCCTCAGGCCGAGAGATCAGGGGAGCCGTCTCCCAGCCAGGCTGCCTCTTGCCTCCCCGGGAGGAATGGGAGGGGCTCTGAGGACTCTCCGCCAGCCAGAAGCCGGGGGCCCATTT
>NW_015172020.1:472079-472258 GCF_001447785.1 Gekko japonicus | reverse complement strand
GCAGGGAAAAGCCCCCTCTGCCAGGTGCACCGCCCAGAGGCAGAGTGGAAGGGAAGGTGGCCCTGAGATTCCAAGAGGGAACAGGACTGGCGCCCAGGAACCCTCCGGGATGGGCGGCTGGCATGGCTCCCGGGCGGAGGCTCTTTGGCCCCCCTGTTTCCCCAGGGAAGAAGCCCCTT
>NW_015172020.1:469708-469832 GCF_001447785.1 Gekko japonicus | reverse complement strand
ACCGCTGTGATGTCGTGGGGGGAGGCCTGAAAGCGCCAGTCTGGCCCATCTCAGAGCAAAACTCTTCCTCTCTGGGGTTGCCCTCTGATTTCGGACTGTGGAGACCCCCCTGGGCAGCCTCTTC
>NW_015172020.1:469404-469526 GCF_001447785.1 Gekko japonicus | reverse complement strand
GTGCTCATGGCCTGGAGGAAGGTTGGCGTAACCTCAAAAAAGGCTTCCTCCAGGATTTCCTGGAAGAGACGGGGAGGGGACAGGGGAGGTCAGTGCTCTCCTTCCTCCCCCACGCAGAGCCG
>NW_015172020.1:466413-469222 GCF_001447785.1 Gekko japonicus | reverse complement strand
CCAGGCAGTCCTGGAATCCCCCGCCCTTCCCACGGGGAGGCTGGCCCTGAGTCTCGCTCTCACCTTTACTTCCTCCCCCACAGCCTCCTTTTCAAAGGGGAGGGTGGTGAGACCCCTAGTTGTTTGGGCCTCACAGACCCTGCAGACGGCCCGGAGGAAGCCTCCCTGCTCTTTCTGGACCTGGAAGCGGCAGGAGTGAGTTTGTGAGCGGGGCGAGGAGAGACGTGGGACCCTGTTGCACCGCGGAGGACGGGGAGGGGAGGGGAGGGTCTCCGCTTTCACCAGTCCGGAGAAGTGATCTGGCTCCCTGGACATGAACCAGTCCCCATTCGCAAAGAGGCCCCAAAGAAGAGCAGAAAGGAAAGAGGTCACATGGCCACCCTGGCCCTGAAGGTCAGGCCGGCCCAGTCAGGGTTCCTGGTGGGCTGTTCATCCAGGCTGCCCTGGAGGCTTGTGGGAGAGTGCCCAGCCTCCCTCCCAGGCAGAGGCCGCCTGGAAGCGATTGTCCCTCCCGGAGGTGCTTGCAGGCCAGCAGTGAAGCTTTTGTAACGGGGGGAGGGATTCTGGGTAACAAATGCCCTGTTCTGCAAAGCCCCTCTCTTAGGGCCGCTGTCAGCTAGTGCCGGATCTGTCCAGCCAGCCCCCTAACTCCCAAGCCCTTCTCTGGGACCTGAGACCTTCTGCAACTCGAGGGAGAAACCTCCGGAAGGGCGTGGAACCCAAGGGGTCCCTCTGCAATGCCTTGGGGTCTGCCCTGGGCTCTGGAAGAGGCCCCTGGGTTGTGGGGGGCTCACCTTACAGCTGCTACCTCTGCAGGGTCCCTTTTGCGGGGCTGCTGGGCAGGTCCTGCTGGTGGAGCTGCAGAGAGAAAACATGGAGAATACAGAGTGGGACGTGTTTCCTTCTGCCGCCCAAGGTTTCCTCTCCTTCAGCCCTTTCCGTTTGGCTCCCAGATTGGGTGCT
This sequence comes from Gekko japonicus, assembly GCF_001447785.1. Classification (NCBI taxonomy): domain Eukaryota; kingdom Metazoa; phylum Chordata; class Lepidosauria; order Squamata; family Gekkonidae; genus Gekko; species Gekko japonicus. The sequence continues at coordinate 468,259 of NW_015172020.1, read as the reverse complement.
GGTTCTGAGAGACTGATTTATTTATTTATCCATTCATTCAGTTGGAATGACTAGGCCGCCCTTCCCTACAAGCAGGGCTCAGGGCGGCTGACAACAAGATCCCTTGAGTGGCCCTGAGGGATGGTCTCCACCCAGAGGTTGGCAGGGGGCACGCGCTTCTTGGGTCCAGGTTCTCGTGGCTTCTCTGTGGTGTGGTTCTCTTTGCTCTTTTTGCATCCCCCACTTTCAGAGAGCTGAAAATCTGGGCCCAGGAAGGATCCCCAGCGGGTCTCTGCCTGAGGTCCGCCGCAGCGCCCAGTGGTTCCCCAGCACCGCCAAAGGTACAGAGAGGTGAGAAAGGACTGCTGGTGCCGGAAACAGGAGGTGCTGGAGTCGGACTCGCAGCCTTCTTGACTGGAGACGAGGGATTCTCAGGCACAACTGCCCGTTCCCACTGCTCCTGCTGCAGTGCCCAGATCCACAGCATTGCTGTTGTCCTGGCCTAGCTTGGGCAGGAGTGAAGAGCTCCCTTTTGCAACCTCCCTGCGGAGTTCTTCTTCCGGGGGGGGGGGGGGGAACAGGCGGGACTCCTCTGGCCGGCGGGGAGTCGGCTTTGGGCCCAAAATGTAGCTGCACCTTCCTTTGGCAGCTGTTTGCGTTGCTCGATACAACCTGGAGGTACCTGGGCCTGATGGGCTCACAGCATATTCCGAAGTGTCAAACCGGGGACCTTTCTCTGCCCAACGGGATCACTGAGGAATTTGTGCTTCCCCCCTCCCCCCCTGCGGCCAAGGTGCCCAACCGTTCCTCCCACCCCGAGTGAGGCAGATCAGCCTGGTCCCCAAAGCGCTCCTCATTCAGAGACTCTGGTGTGCCTGAGCACCAGGTGTGCTGCCGTTCCCAGCAGGTCCATTGCTTCCACGCCCCCTCCGTGCCGGCGATGCCACATGATTCTACCCCCCCACCCGAGCGTCTCCTCACCTGCAGCCTTCTGCCCGCAGCTTTCGAGGGCCAAGGGGGCCACCTTCCCCCCCGGCCAAATTTGGCCCTCAGGCGCTGGAGTCTGGAAGAGAGGACAGAGGAGGGGGGAGTGAGCCTTGCAGCCTCCTTCGGCTCCCCTCCGCTTGCCTGCCTTTCTGGGGACAGATCTGCTGTCCTCGGGGTGGATTTGGGGCAGCTTCCTAAGTACTCGTGAAAGTCTGGGGCTCCTTGGGACTCTCCATTACTGTTTAATCAGCCAGAAGACCGGGGCAGCACTTTCAGTCTGCAAAGCGCTTCACCATCACAGGCATCCTAAAAACAGCCCTGCAAGGCAGGGGGATGCCAGTGTCCAGGAGCGTCGCATTCATTTTGGTAAGCCAAGCCCGTGAAAAATAGTACAGATTTCGGATGGCCCAGAAGAGAATTATTGCAAGAGAGGCGGCACGATCTGTTGGAAAGTGTCCGAATGGAGAGGTCACTTGAGGGCGCCTGAGGGAAACAAGGAAACCTCTCCTCAAGCTCCAAGCGGCACCCAGGGATTGGATACCTGGTTAGGGGGCTCCTTCTCTCTCCAGGGAGGGAGGAGTGGGATCAGGAGTGAGACTTTCTGTCCATCACAGAACATCGGGCTGAGATTCCCCTCCCCCCCCCGTCACAAAGGAGAAGGTCCGCTCCATTGCTTGGAGTGTGGAGACAGATCGTGTTCCCTTGCCTTGGGGCGGGGCGGGAAAGAGGACCAGATTTTCGATAGGAGCAAAATGCAGAATCCCCACTTACATTGTTTGGTGTTTTCTAAACATTTCCCTAAACTACACTAGCTAAAAGACCTAACTCTAAGAAAACAAACAACAGCAACAACAACAAACAACAACAAACAAACAAACAA
>NW_015172020.1:464845-465015 GCF_001447785.1 Gekko japonicus | reverse complement strand
CTGGAGATTTGGGGGGTGGATTCTGTAGAGGGCAGCATTGGGCGGGGGGGGGCGGAAGGACTCAGCAGGTATAATGTCATAGGGTCTACCCTCCAAAGCAGCCATTTTCTCCAGGGGAACTGATCTCTGTCATCTGGAGATCAATTGTAAGAGGGGGCGATCTCCAGGTC
>NW_015172020.1:461590-464434 GCF_001447785.1 Gekko japonicus | reverse complement strand
TCAGCCAACCTTTATCTGCCTGTCTGTCTTAAGTTTTACATCCCCCCCCCACAGCCTCTGGCTAGGGAAAGGGCAGTCTTTCCCTGCAGTGGGAACCAAAGCAGCTGACATCATTCTCCTCTCCCCCGTATGATCCGCACAACTACCCTATGAGGTATGTTAAGGTTGAAAGTGTGTGAATGGTCCATAATCCCCCAGGCAGCTTTTAAGTGAGGACATATGCTACCTCAGACTACAGCAGTTCCCATATGCAACTGAAAATTCCAACTGCCTTGCGGGGGGGGGGAGTGAGTTTGAGGTGTGGAATGGAGTGAAGTCCAATCAGCTTCCACATGCAAAAGACCTTGAAACGCTGGGTGGGACTGCACAAAGCAGCCAGTCAACCCAGCCAGCATCTTCTGAGTGGCAGTTCTTCCGGCCAAACACTAAAGGGGCCAAATTTAGAATGTTCATTTAGAATGTTCACTACTCAATTATATATATGGAGAAATACTCAATTATATATAAGGAGAGATATCCAAATCAAACCAAAGAAAGAAAATAGGAAAAAAGAACAAAACAACAACAAGGAAAGAAACCACAAAATGCTCTCTGAATCTGAAACACCTCTACCACCAACACCTGCCGCAGCCCCACAGAGCCCACCAACGTCCTCCGGCCCAGATGACCAGCAGAGGGGTGATGTCACAAAGGAGGGCATCTCCATCACTTAGCAACCGGGCTCAACAATGGCTAGGCGGGGGTCTGCACCCGGCCTGGGTTCCCCTTGGCTTTTAATCCCCACCAAGCATGTTCCGTATCACACCCCTGTGTCAGGCTTTGGAATCAGGAGAGATTGGGGGTGGGGGGGGGGGAACACTGTAGAGAGGAAAAAGCACAAGCCGTTAGACCTTAGCAGTAGAAAATCCATACAACAGAGCAGACCATTAAACCCTTTATCAAAAGTCATGTTTGGTCCCAGCACCTAAAGGAATGTAATGCAGGCAGGTGCGCCTCCAGGCAGGGAGGTCCGAAGGTGTGGTGCCACCATATGAGTGAAGCTCAGGACTAGTCAAAGCTGTTGGGAGAAGGGAGACTGTGAACATGCGACTCAGAGAACAATCTGCCTGCCATGAGCACAACCCAGTCAAACACCCCATTGAGCAGGAGGCAGAATCCCACCCACCCCTTTCCCAGGCAGTCCTGGGATCCCCCCCCTTCCCACGGGGAGGCTGGCCCAGAGTCTCGCGCTCACCTTTACTTCCTCCCCCACAGCCTTCTTGTTAAATGGGAGGGTGCTGCGGCCCTTGGCCTTCCAGGCCTCGCACACACTGCTGACGGCCCGGAGAAAGGTGTCCTGCTGCTTCTGGACCTGGAAGTCGCAAGAGGGAGGCTGTGAGCAGGGCGAGGAGAGCCGTGGGTCCCTGTTGCAGGGCGGAGGGCGGGGAGGGGAGGGTCTGCGCTTTCCCCCACCCTGAGAACTGACCCATCTCCCTGCCAATCAACCAGTCCTCATTCGCAAGGAGCGCCCAGTGGTTCCCCAGCACCACCGGCTGACACAAACATACAGACAGGCGAGAAAGGACTGCTGGCACTGGGGAAAGGAGGAGCCGGAGGCAGACTCGGAGCTTTCCTGACTGGGTGGGGACTCGGGGTGCTCAAGCACAAGCCGCCCGTCCCCCCTCTTCCTGCTGCAATGCCCAGATCCACAGCATTGCTGCTGCCCTGGCCTAGTGTGGGCAGGAGCCAAGAGCTCCCTTTTGCAGCCTCCCTGGGGAGTTCTTTTTCAGGGGGGGAGGAGCAGGCAAGACTCCTATGGCCAGTGGTGAGGCGGCTTCTGGCCAAGAGGCAGCTGCACCCTTCTTTGTTTGTGTTGCTCGATGCAACCTGGAGGCCACAGCATATTCCGAAGTGCAAAACAGGGGACGCTAGTCTGCCCGAAAGGATCACCGAGGAATCTGTGGCCGCGAGTGAGGCAGATCAGCCCGGTCCCCAAAGCGCCCCTCATTCAGAGACGCGGTGTGCCTGAGCACCAGGTGTGCTGCCGTTCCCAGCAGGTCCATCGCTTCCACGCCCCCTCCCTGCCGGCGATGCCACATGATTCTCCCCACCCCCAGTGTCTCCTCACCTGCAGCCTCCTGCCCGAGGCTTTCGAGGGCCAAGGGGGCCACCTTCCCCTGGCTAAACTTGGCCCTCAGGCGCTGGAGTCTGGAAGAGAGGACTGAGGAGGGGGGGAGTGAGCCTTGCAGCCTCCTCCGGCTCCCCTCCGCTTGCCTGCTTGTCTGGGGACAGATCTGCTGTCCTCGGGGTGGATTGGGGGCAGCTTCCTAGGTACTCGTGAATGTCTGGGGCTCCTTGGGACTCTCCATTACTATTTAGTCAGCCAGAAGACCGGGGCAGCACTTTCAGTCTGCAAAGCGCTTCACCATCACAGGCATCCTAACAACAGCCCTGTAAGGCAGGCCAGTATTCTTCCTGAATACTCCCTGCACGTTCCTGAAGGAGAAGGGCAAGCTTCCCCCAGAGGGGTCTGTGACTGTGCTGAGAGTCGAACCCGCAGGCTCCCCCATCATAACGCAGCCGTTAGGGGACGCCAGTGTCCAGGAGCGTCGCATTCATTTTGGTAAGCCAAGCCCGTGAAAAATAGTACAGATTTCGGATGGCCCAGAAGAGAATTATTGCAAGAGAGGCGGCACGATCTGTTGGAAAGTGTCTGAATGGAGAGGTCACTTGAGGGCACCTGAGGGAAACAAGGAAACCTCTCCTCAAGCTCCAAGCAGCACCCAGGGCTTGGATACCTGGTTAGGGGGCTCCTTCTCTCTCCAGGGAGGGTGGAGTGGGATCAGACCTGCTATCCATCACACA
>NW_015172020.1:459698-461560 GCF_001447785.1 Gekko japonicus | reverse complement strand
CCCCCCACAAAGGAGGAGACCCGCTCCATTACTTGGAGTGTGGAGACAGATCGTGTTCCCTTGCCTTGGGGTGGGGCGGGAAAGAGGGCCAGATTTTCGATGGGAGCAAAATGCAGAATCCCCACTTACATTGTTTGGTGTTTTCTAAACATTTCCCTAAACTACACTAGCTAAATTACCTAACTCTAAGAAATCAAACAACAAAAACAAACAACAACAAACAAACAACAAGAAGAAGCGCTTCCACGCCCCCTTCCTGCCGGCAATGCCACACGAGCCCCCACCCCCTCCAGAGCTTCTCCTCACCTGCAGCCTCCTACCTGCAGCTTTCCAGGGCCAAAGGCGCTACCTTCCCCCAGCTGAATTTGGCCCTCAGGCTGTGGAGCCTAGAAGAGAGGACAGAGGAGGGGAGGAGTGAGCCTTGCAGCCTCCTCTGGCTCCCCTCCACTTCTCTGCCTTTCTGGGGACAGATCTGTCATTGCTGGGGATTCCATTGCCGACGAGCTGCAGAGCCCAGGCTACGATGGAGCCTCGCAGCCCCTGGCCCAGGGGAGGCTGGAATCGGCTGTCAGGATGGAAGGGCAAGGATTAGACGCTGTGCTGCAAGGGAGGGATTGACATCCGGAAACCTAGCCACCAGTCCCTGAGCCAGCCTCGACTCCCCCAGGGGCCACAAATGTGCAAACTCAGCTCAGATCGGCAGGCAGGCCCGGAGGAAGGGGCGGGGACAGTGGTGGAGCTGCTCCCAAAGCAAAGGGCCCCCCAGGAAGGATGGAAGGAAACAGGGGCTGGATCCTGAGGCACACCGGTCACGTTTTCCTGGTGGGAAGCAAACCGATGGCGTGACCTCTGTGATGTCGTGAGGGGAGGGCTGAAAGCTCCAGTCTGGCCCATCTCAGAGCAAAACTCTTCCTCTCTGGGGTCGCCCTCTGATTTCGGATCTGACTGTGGAGGGCCCCCTGAGCAGCCTCTTCCGCTCAGGGGTCAGTGGATGTCTCCCTTTCCCCGGTTCTGCTCCCTGCCCTGCAACCCCGAGGTCTCCTGCTTCACCCGCTCCTTACAGAGCTCCCGTCCGTCTGACTGCTGTGGACAAAGGTTCCCTCCAAAAAAGATGTACCTGAGGTCGGCCACGGTCCTCATGGCCTGGAGGTAGGGTTGCCAAATCGGACTTACCTCGCCGGCGGGGGACTCTGGGGTGGCTCCCGGAGCGCGCGCGCCGCATGCTCATCACAGGGAAGTGATGTCATGACGCCGGGCACGCTGGGGGCGGGGCCACAGTCATTTGAGGGGAAAACTCAAATGGCTGTGGCCCCGTCCCGGGCAGCCCTGCGGTCTCCCCCTTCCCACGGGGAGGCTGGCCCCAGTCTCGCTCTCACCTTTACTTCCTCCCCCACGGCCTCCTTTTCAAAGGGGAGGGTGGTGAGGCCCCTGGGCTTTTGGGCCTCACAGACCCCGCTGACGGCCCGGAGGAAGCTGGCCTGCTCTTTCTGGACCTGGAAGCGGCAAGAGTGAGTTTGTGAGCGGGGCGAGGAGAGACGTGGGACCCTGTTGCACCGCGGAGGACGGGGAGGGGAGGGGAGGGTCTCCGCTTTCACCAGTCCGGAGAAGTGATCTGGCTCCCTGGACATGAACCAGTCCCCATTCGCAAAGAGGCCCCAAAGAAGAGCAGAAAGGAAAGAGGTCATATGGCCACCCTGGCCCTGAAGGTCAGGCCGGCCCAGTCAGCGTTCCTGGTGAGCTGTTCATCCAGGCTGCCCTGGAGGCCTGTGGGAGAGTGCCCAGCATCCTTTCGAGACAGAGGCCGCCTGGAAGCGATTGTCCCTCCCGGAGGTGCTCGCGGGCCGGCAGTGAAGCTTTTGTAA
>NW_015172020.1:456477-459145 GCF_001447785.1 Gekko japonicus | reverse complement strand
CCAGGAGGCCCACGAGATGGCCAGCAGACGGATCCTCCCTCAGCAGCTCCCACAGCATCTTGTGGAGGCCCTCCTCGGCCGCTGCCTGTGCCTCCTGAAAGGAGGGAGGAGCCGGTGTGTGGGGGGGGGGTGCTGAATCCCCCGCCCCCGCTCCACAGCAAGCCTTGAAGGCCAGCCTGTCACTCTCCTGCTGGAAGGAAGGAGGCCCGTGGTCTCAGGGCCCCAGCAAAGGGACCCCCGTCTCCCTGGCCTCGTCCTTCCTCGCCCGAGGAGCACAGCTCTCCCCCTAGCTGTGCCTCAGCAGTCCAGGAGGAGAGACACGGCCTCAGGCGGGCCTGCTCCCCCCACTCTCAAGAAGGCGATGGGCATGGGACCTACCTGGCCTTGGGGGCTGTCGTGGCCTGGGTCCCCGTTCAAGACGAGCCGGAGAGCCCAGGCCACAATAGAGCCCCGCAGCTCCTGGCCCAGGGGAGGCTGGAATCGGCTGTCTGGGCGAAAGGGCAAGGATTAGACGCTGTCCTGCAAGGGGGGGGGATCGACATCCGCAAACCTACCGACCAGTCCCTGAGCCACCACCACCCCGCTCCCCCAGGGGCCACCAATGTGCAAACGCAGCTCAGAGCGGCGGGCGGTCCCTGGGGAAAGGGCGGGGACAGCCGTGGAGCTGCTCCCAAAGGAAAGGGGCCTCCAGGAAGGATGGAAGGAGAAGAGGGCTGGAGGATCCTGAGGCACACCGGTCATGTTTTCCCCGTGGGAAGCAAATAGGGTTGCCAGGTCTGGGTTGGAAAATACCTGGAGACTTTGGGGGTGGATCCGGGAGAGGGCGGGGTTTGGAAAGGGGAGGGGCCTCAGTAGGGTACAATGTCATAGAGCCCGCCCTTCAAAGGAGCCAGTGGGAGGAGGGATGAAAGCTCCAGTCTGGCCCATCTCAGAGCAAAACTCTTCCTCTCTGGGTTGCCCTCTGATTTCAGACTGTGGAGGCCCCCCTGGACAGCCCCTTCCGCTCAGGGGTGAGTGGATGCCTCCCTTTCCCCCGTTCCGCCCATTCGGTGTCCCACCACCCGAGGTCTCCTGCTTCACCCACTCCCCACAGAGCCCCCGTCTGTCTGACTGCTGTGGAAAAGGTTCCCTCCAAGAAAGACGTACCTGAGGTCGGCCACAGTGCCCATGGCCTGGAGGAACGCCGGTGAAATTTCAAAAAAGGATTCCTCCAGGATTTCCTGGGAGAGACGGGGAGAGGAGAGGGGAGGTCAGTGCTCTCCTCCCTCCCACACGCAGAGCCGGGCTGCACGGCATCTCTGAGAGCTGCACATGAGTCCTCGGAGGGGAAGGGACTCTCTGGGACTGAAGGGAAGACACCCTGCCCTTCCTCGCACACTTCCAAGGCAGCAGAAAAGGCAGGCTCAGGGAACAATCTCCCTGCCATGAACAGAACCCAGTAAAACCCAATCAAGCAGGAGGCAGAATCCCACCCATCCCTTTCCCGGGCAGCCCTGCGGTCTCCCCCTTCCCACGGGGAGGCTGGCCCCAGTCTCGCTCTCACCTTTACTTCCTCCCCCACGGCCTCCTTTTCAAAGGGGAGGGTGGTGAGGCCCCTGGGCTTTTGGGCCTCACAGACCCCGCTGACGGCCCGGAGGAAGCTGGCCTGCTCTTTCTGGACCTGGAAGCGGCAAGAGTGAGTTTGTGAGTGGGACGAGGAGAGGGGGTCCCTGCTGCACGGCGGAGGGCAGCGAGGGGAGGGGAGGGTCTCCGCTTTCACCAGTCCTGGGAAGTGATCCGGCTCCCTGGACATGAACCAGTCCCCATTCGCAAAGAGCGGAAGGGACAGAGGTCACATGAAGGTCAGGCCGGCCCAGTCAGGGTTTCTGGTGGGCCGTTCGTCCAGGCTGCCCTGGAGGCCTGTGGGAGAGTGCCCAGCATCCTTTCGAGACAGAGGCCGCCTTGGAAGCGATTGTCCCTCCCAGAGGTGCTCACAAGCCAGCAGTGAAGCTTTTGTAACGGGGGGGGGAACAGGGATTCTGGGTAACAAATGCCCCGCTCTGCAAAGCCCCTCTCTTAGGGCTGCTGTCAGCAAGCGCCGGATCTGTCCGGCAGGCCCCCTAACTCCCAAGCCCTTCTCTGGGACCTGGAACCTTCTGCAACTCAAGGGAGAAACCTCCAGAAGGGCGTGGAATCCAAGGGGTCCATCTGCGGTGCCTTGGGGCCTGCCCTGGGCTCTGGAGGAGGCCCCTGTGCTGTGGCGGGCTCACCTTACAGCTGCTATGCAGGTAGGTGTTCACAACCTGGGCAGGGTCCCTTTTGCGGGGTTGCTGGGCAGGTGCTGCTGGTGGAGCTGCAGAGAGAAAACATGGAGAATACAGAGTGGGACTTGTATTTCCTTCTGCCGCCCAAGCTTTCCTCTCCTTCAGCCCTTTCCGTTTGGCTCCCAGACTGGATACTGGTTCTGAGAGACTGATTTATTTATTTATCCATTCATTCAGTTGGAATGACTAGGCCGCCCTTCCCTACAAGCAGGGCTCAGGGCGGCTGACAACAAGATCCCTTGAGTGGCCCTGAGGGATGGTCTCCACCCGGAGGTCTCTGCCAGTCTCACTGGATCTCTCGGGTCCAGGTTCTCGTGGCTTCTCTGCGGTGTGGTTCTCTTTGCTCTTTTTGCACCCCCCACTTT
>NW_015172020.1:430901-456189 GCF_001447785.1 Gekko japonicus | reverse complement strand
TCCCCCCCCCCCCCCCGCGGCCCTCACGCCCAAACATTCCTCCCACCCTGAGTGAGGCAGATCAGCCCGGTCCCCAAAGCGCTCCTCATTCAGAGTCTCGGTGTGCCTGAGCACCAGGTGTGCCGCCGTTCCCTGCAGGTCCATCCCTTCCATCCCCCCTCCCTGCAGGCGATGCCACATGATCCCCCCCCATGTTGCTTCACCTGCAGCCTCCTGTCCGCTGCTCTCCTGGGCCAGAGGGGCCACCTTCCCCCTGCTAAATTTGGCCCGCAGGTGTTGGAGTCTGGAAGAGAGGACAGAGGCGGGGGTGGGGGAGTGAGCCTGGCAGCCTCCTCCGGCTCCCCTCCGCTGGTCTGGCTGTCTGGGGACAGATCTGCTGTCCTCGGGGTGAATCACAGCAGGCATCTGATAGGGACCGGCCGGAACTGCTTGGGTGGGGGTCCGTCTCCATGTGCTGGGCTCTCTCTCTCTGCACGGGGTGGGGGGCACGTCAGGAGCAGCCGTGGGAAGCCTCTCCCCTTTCCCCATGGCCTGCTCGTTCCTGGCAGACCCCATTCCCTCGTGGGTATCGCTCGCGTTTGGGGCAGCTTCCCAGGTCCTCGTGAACGTTTGGGGCTCCTTGGGACTCTCCGTTACTGTTGGTCAGCAAGAAGACCGGGGCAGCACCTTCATTGTGCAAAGTGCTTCACCATCACAGGCATCCTAACAACAGCCCTGCGAGGCAGACCAGTATTCCTCCCCCCCATTCACATTTCAGAAGGAGAACGGCAGAGGGTAGTTCCCCCCAGAGGGGTCTGTGAGTGTGGTGAGAGTCGAACCCGCAGGCTCCCCATTCATAACAAAGGTGTCACGGCACGCCAGTTTCCAGGAGTGTCACATTCTTTTTGGCAACCCAAACCCGTGAAAGATAGTACAGATGTCAGACGGCCCAGAAGAGAATTATTGCAAGAAAGGCGGCACAATCCGTTGGAGAGTGTCCAAATGGAAAGGCGCCTTAGGGAAACAAGGAAACCTTCTCTCCTCAAGCTCAGAGCATTACCCAGGGCTTAGATACCTGGTTAGGGGGCTCCTTCCCTCTCCAGGGAGGGGGGAGGGTGATAAGGAACGTTAGAAGATGGGGCTGAGATTTCCTCCCCCACACACACAAAGGAGAAGGCCAGCCACATTGCTTGGCGCATAGAAACAAATCCAGAGCATTCCCGTTTTTGATCCCGTTCCCCTGCCTGGAGGGGTGAGGTAGGGAAGAGGGCCAAAAGACAGATGGGAGCAAAATGCAGAAACCCCACTTACGTTTTTGGTGTTTTTGCATCCTAACTAGATAAAACAATCAAATAACAAACTAACGAACGAACAAACAAATGAACAAACAAACAGACCCTATAATCTAAGAACAAAACTGGTAAAACACTAACAAACAACTATATATAAATTTTAAAATTCAGAAAAAACTATGTACAAAGTAAACGAATAAACACTAAAAAACAAATGCCAAAACAACAAACACCTATATTTAAACTGTGAAAATTCAGGAAAAAACTATGTACAAAGTAAACAAATAAAACAAAGAAACTGCAAAAGAACAGAATAAAACAAACAAACAAAACTGAAGAAAATGTCAAAACGAATATCCGAATGAAACCAAAGAAAGAAAATAGGAAAAAAGAAGAAAACAACAACCAGGAAAGAAACCACAAAACGCTCTCTCTGATTAACCACCACTTCCACCACCAACACCTGTTGCAGCCCCACAGAGCCCACCAAACGACCTCCGGCCCAGATGACCAGCAGAGGGGTGATGCCACAAAGGAGGGCATGTCCCCGTCACTCGGGCTCAACAGTGGCCAGGCAGGGGTCTGCACCTGGCCTGGGTTCCCCTTGGCTTTTAATCCCCACCAAGCATGTTCCATATCACACCCCTGTGTCAGGCTTTGGAATCAGAGATTTTGTTATCAATCTTTGGGAGGGGGGGGACACTGTAAGATCTCTACCTAGGTCCATGTTGTGTATTTATATATTCATCTAAAAACTTTCTTTAGGTGGCTCACAGTTAAAAACCCCAGCAAAAAAACTCAGGCTGTTAGACATCAGCAGTAGAAAATCCGCACAACACAGCAGACTATTAAAGCCTTTATTAAAAGCCTAGGTTAAAGGCGTGTTTTGGCCTGGCACCTAAAGGAATGTAAAGTAGTCAGATGAACCTCCTGGAGGGGGGCATACAAAGGTGTAGTGCCACCATCTGAGTGAAGCTCAGGACTAGTTGAAGCCATTGAGAGAAGGGAGACTGGGGGTTTAATGTGAAATGATTGCAGAACTTGAGATTATTATTATTATGAACTGAGATCGAGGCAGCTCTTAACCAAGTGATTTCATTTATTCAGCTCATAATTTAACACAGGACAACAACACACAGAACAGGCTAACTTTTATACGCTTTGAACTGGTAAAACCACACCTCTAAAATATAGAACAACCAATGAAATAACAGTGCTTGGGACCAATGGCAATTGTTCCTGCCAAAAGTCAATGTCTCTCTGGATTGGTTCATTATGCATCCTTGACCAATCCAGTCTCACAATTCAGGATACTGTACTCTTATGAAGCTGTTCCTTAAGCTCACGTCATTTTAGTCACTTTAATAAATGCATACATAACAATTATATTGGTGGAAAACGGGGCAAAGAGGAGGAAAGAAAAGCTGTACTTTAAGTCTATATGCCCCAGAGAGCACTGCGTACAGGGACCCAGAACCGACTGGCCCTCCCAAGTATCAAGGAGGCCAGGTTGGCAAAAACCAGGACCAGGGCCTTTTTGGTGGTGGCTCCATTCTGGTGGAATGAGCTCCCAGAGGAGATCAGGGCCCTGTGGGACCTTTTACAGTTCTGCAGGGCCTGCAAAATGGAGCTCTTCTGCCAGGACTTTGGAGCCGCCAACTACTATTACAACTATTGGCTTCACAATCAATAACAACTGATGACCATGGTGGAAGCCCAGAGCCGCTGGTCCCTGTGACTACTGCCTGTCCTAGCCCCCCCTAACTGAAGCAGACCAATAGCAGTGAACTGGAATTGCTAGCACTTTAATATTATGTTTGTTTTTAACACTGTTTTTATATTATTGTATACTAGTGGAGGTGATGGTATTCCAGCTGAGCTATTCAAAGTCTTAAAAGATTATGCTGTTAAAGTGCTGCACTCAATTTGCCAGCAAATTTGGAAAACGCAACAGTGGCCACAGGATTGGAAAAGGTCAGTATACATTCCAATCCCAAAGAAGGGCAATGCCAAGGAATGTTCAAACTATCGCACAATTGCACTCATATCACACGCTAGCAAGGTCATGCTCAAGATCCTACAAGCTAGGCTTCAACAGTACATGGATAGAGAACTGCCAGAAGTACAAGCTGGGTTTCGAAGAGGTAGAGGAACGAGAGATCATATTGCCAACATTCGCTGGATTATGGAGAAAGCAAGAGAGTACCAGAAAAACATCTACTTCTGCTTCATTGACTATGCTAAAGCTTTTGACTGTGTGGATCACAACAAACTATGGCAGGTCCTTAAAGAGATGGGAGTACCAGACCACCTCACATGTCTCTTGAGAAACCTGTATAAGGGCCAAGAAGCGACAGTTAGAACCGGATACGGAACAACTGATTGGTTCAGCATAGGAAAAGGAGTACGACAAGGATGTATACTGTCACCTTGCTTATTTAATATATATGCAGAGTACATCATGCGAAATGCTGGCCTGGATGAATCACAAGCGGGAATTAAGATTGCTGGGGAAAAGATCAACAACCTCAGATATGCAGACGATACCACTCTAATGGCAGAAAGTGAAGAGGACCTAAAGAGCCTCTTGCTCAGAGTAAAAGAGGAGAGCGCAAAAGTGGGCTTGAAGCTCAACATCAAAAAAACTAAGATCATGGCATCCGGCCCCATCACTCCTTGGCAAATAGAAGGGGAAGTCGTGGAAGTAGTGACAGACTTCACGTTCCTGGGATCCCAGATCACCGCAGACTGTGACTGCAGCCATGAAATTAAAAGACGCCTGCTCCTTGGGAGGAAAGCGATGGCGAACCTAAACAGCATGATAAAAAGTAGAGACATCACCCTGCCAACAAAAGTCCGCATGGTCAAAGCAATGGTATTCCCAGTAGTCATGTATGGCTGCGAGAGTTGGACTATAAGGAAGGCCGAGCGCCGAAGAATAGATTCTTTTGAACTATGGTGCTGGAGAAGACTCTTGAGAGTCCCTTGGACTGCAAGAAGAACAAATCAGTCAATCCTCAAAGAAATCAACCCTGACTGTTCCCTGGAAGGCCAGATAATGAAACTGAAGCTCAAATACTTTGGCCACCAAATGAGAAGGGAGCACTCACTGGAGAAGACCCTGATTCTGGGAAAGATTGAAGGTCAAAGAAGACGGGGACGGCAAAGGATGAGATGGTTAGACAGTGTCATAGATGCAACGAACATGAAATTGAGCAAACTTCAGGATGACGGCGGAAGACAGGAAGGCCTGGTGGGATCTGGTCCATGGGGTCGCGAAGAGTCGGACTCAACTGTGTGACGGAACAACAACAAAATACTATTTATCAGGAATTGTATTAGTGCAATGAATGTATTATGCATTATGAGAATTTTTATTCTGTTGTAAGCTGCCCTGAGCCGGCCTAGGCCGGAAGGGTGGGATAAAAATAGGGTTGCCAAGTCCCCACTGTATGTACAGTGGGCTACTCCAGCCTCGTTCCAGGAGCGCGCACGCGCAAAGCGTGAGCGCGCAGTAACCACATCACCCGGAAGTGACACAACCACGTCGGGCACGCTGGGGGCGGGGGCACAATCATCTGAGGGAAAACCATAGAGTTTTCCCTCGGATGACCGTGGCCCCGCCCCCAACGCGCCCGACATGACTGCGTCACTTCTGGGTGACGTGCTGACGCCGGGCACGTCACGTGCTTTGGGGGTGGGATTCCTCCCGGGGCCCGATCCGCCGCCGGCGGGTAACGGGCCTCTCGGGCAGGGGTTTCCCTGCCCCCCGGGGGGACTTGGCAAGCCTAGATAAAAATCAATAAAATAAATAAATAAGGGAGCTCTTTGGGGCTCGGTTAATTATTGGACAGAAAAATGTAGTGTTGTCTTTCTAGAACTGTACTACTTCAGGCTGCTGGTGTGTGTGTGTGCCTTTGTGCTTGTGCATATGTGCGTGGGGGGCGGGTGCATAGCTGAAGCACCTGCCATGCATTTTATCTTCATCTTAAACATATACAGATGGAATGAAGGCTCATTCTTCCCTCAGTTTCCCCCATGTCCAGCTGCCTTCCTTCCCTTTGTTCCCTCCCTTAGACCAAGTTTCAGCTCAGAAATTCTTCAGGGGAGGGATCAGGGTGGTGTGAACTGGGGAGGCTGGCTGATTTGGGGGCACTGACTCATGCTCAACTTCACCTCCCTCCGCAGACTGTTGTGAGGCCCAGTAGGGCCTAGTGGTAGGGATGCCAGCCAGTGTTCCCTCTAAGCTGAGTTAGTGTGAGCTAGCTCACAGTTTTTTAGCCTCCGGCTCACACAGTTTTGTCTTAGCTCAGGAAGGAGGGCTCCAGAGCAAACTGATTTATGCAGTAGCCAAATCGCTCGCTCACAGTTTTAATGCCAGTAGCTCACAAAGTTGAATTTTTGCTCACAAGACTCCACTGCTTAGAGGGAACATTGATGCCAGCCTCCAGGCAGGCCTTGGGGATCCCCTGGAATGACAGAGATCAGTTCCCCTGGAGAAAATGGATGCTTTGGAGGGTGGACTTATGGCATTGTATCCCACTAAGGTCCCTGTCCTCCCCAGGCTCCATCCCCAAATCTTCAGGAGTTTCCCAACCTGGATCTGGCAAACCTACCCCCCCCCCAAATTCCCCACCAGTGGCCAAGGAGGACATGGCAACCCAGCCTAGTGGTTAAGAGTGGCAGACTCTAATCTGGAGAACCGGGCTTGATTCCCCACTCCTCCTCCACATGAAGGTGACCGGGGGCCAGTCACGATTCTCTCAGAACTCTCTCCACCCCACTTACCTCACAAGGTGCCTGTTGTGAGGAGAGGAAGGGAGGCCGATTGTCAGCCACCCTGGAGACGTCTTAGGGTAGAGAAAAGCGGGGTATAAAAACCTACTCTTCTACTGTTCTTCTTTTGATGTGGAGAAGGCAAAACCATGAACACAGCTCTTAGCACTCTAAAGGAAGGCCTGAGTTAAAAACACAGGAGACAGATTTGATACAGGTTTCTACATCTGCAAAGTGACATGCCCCTTGACTGTAATAGAGACTTAACAAGTGAGGCGTACCAAATGTCTGGGGGAGGGAAAACGCCACCCCTCGTTTCATGCTTCCTCCTCCTCCTCCCCTCCCCACCCCCGCTGCCAGTCTTCCACTTGCCCTCCCATAGCCGCCTCCTGCAGCCTTTCCTTTCCCACCGCTTCGACCGCCCTCAGTGCCTCCTTCCCTTCCCTGCCACCACTGCTGCCTCCCCTGCTGCTGGCCTGCCTCCTTCCCTGGTCCAACCCCCCCCCGCGCCAGCCTCCCCCCTCTGCCTGCCTCCCCTGCTTGCTCATCTCATCTGCTCGCTCCACTCTCTGGCTCTCTCCCCCACCCAAGTGGAAGGGTGTGGAAGTACGGTTGCCAGGTCTGGGTTGGAAAATACCTGGAGACTTTGGGGGTGGATCCAGGAGAGAGTGGGGTTTGGGGAGGGGAGGGGCCTAGTCATGGTACAATGCCATAGAGTCCACCCTTCAAAGCAGCCATTTCCTCCAGGGGGGCTGATCTCTGTCAGCTGGAGATCAGTTGTAAAAGCGGGAGATCCCCAGGCCCCACCTGGAGGCTGGCAACCCTATGTGGAAGGGAAGACTCTGGAAATCTCCATGACTCTTCTGCTATCTTCCAAGATGGAACAGAACTGCAGAGGGCTCCCTTTCCTACAGGGGGCGGGGAGGCTTTCTAACACCTGGGGCCATGGAGGAAGAGGTGAGGGACATCATGGATGAAAGGTGGATGAGAAGAGAATGACTGACGGGGGGGGGGAATGTTGGCAGAGTAATCAACACAGCAACGATTCACAACCGGATTAAAGAGTAGATCAAGGTTTATTTACTAATTAACATAAAGTAAAGGTAAAGGTTCCCTTGCTCGAAAGCCAGTCGAGTCCAACTCTAGGGTTGTGGTGCTCATCTCCGTTTCAAAGCCGAAGAGCCAGCGCTGTCCGAAGACGTTTCCATGGTCATGTGGCCGGCATGACTAAACACCAAGGCGCACGGAACGCTGTTACCTTCCCACTGAAGTGGTCCCTATTTATCTACTTGCAATTTCTTGCTTTTGAACTGCTAGGTTGGCAGGAGCTGGAACTAGAGATGGAAGCTCACTCCGTCATGCGGCACCCGGGTCTCGAACTGCTGAACTACTGACCTTCCACAGCCTGCAGTTCAGCGTCTTAACCACTTGAGCCACCGCAGCTCCTTACTAATTAACATACTTGATAGGAAAGAGGAGAGATAGAGATAAGGCTTCTAACAACATCTCTAGCTGAGAGAGAGGGTAAGACTGAGTGCAGCCCTTCCGAGAAGAAAGGGGGAAATTGCCCTGAGAGTAGCAATCTGGAGACACACAAGGAATGGCACTGAACAGGAGAGAGAAGGTGCTGGCCTCACTAACATATCTAATCGTCTTCTTGCTGCCTCCTACGGGGTCGTCTTCTCCTCTGCTTTCTACACCAGACGTCTTTTCCAACAGATCTTTTTTAACTGGAGATAACTGGGGATTGAACCTGGGACCTCCCACATGCCAAGCAGATGCTCTACTGGTGAACCACAGACCCTCCCCTGAGGTGCAAGTCTGTGATCCACCCAGACATGGCTTTGCCCACCTCAGTGGGAACCAACCTGAACACACAAAACTGGCCATTTTTAGGTGGAGGCAGCATCATGTCTTCCTCCTCCTAGCCGTGCAGTTAAAGAAGAACCTGATTAAATATCCACCAAGGATATTTTACACAAGTAAGAAGCCTCTCTGCAGATGATGTCCATTTCCCTGCTCTCCATATTGATTCCAACAGGTTTCCCCAACAGAGCAAATAGACCAGAAGCAAGACGACTTGGGTTCAAATCCCCGCTTTGCCATGAAGCTTGCTGGGTGACCTTGGGCCAGTCACTCAGGCTAACCTGCCTTGAGGACAAAATGAAGGTGAAAATAACCACATGCACCATCCTTAGAGGAAGAATAGGATGAGGATTTAATCCAGAGAGGCAAAACTGTTCAAAAAGCACTCCCCTGTTTTGGTCCAGCATGAGTTAAAACATGTATAGCAAGACCCACTTAGCCACAAGATCAGGCCAATGACCTTCTGCTGGAGTCTGCTGTCAAGGCCTTCCTTTCTCCCCTGGGGTCTCTCTGCCTTTACCTCCCCCCCCCCCTGCTGCTTTCTGCCCGAAGCACACAACTTATGATTTTCCACTCCCTCATGACATCCTTTCAGTGTCTGCCCTTTTCTTCTGCCCTGTCGCGTCCTGATGCCCATTGGCTGCAGTGCCTGAGTCCCAAGGAGGGGCAGGACCACCGAGCCTCCTATAACAACAGCCTCCTCTTGTTAGAAACACTTCTGCAAGCTGCCTCTCCTTTGGTGCTCCAGGGACTGGGTCTCATCAGCTGCCCTCCAGAGCTTGACCAACTCCCAGCGCGGGAGAACCGTCCCAAGTGCAGAAGATCCTTCCCGTGAATGAGCCTGAAGTGCCCAGCCTCCACTTCCACTCGGACTAGAAAGGTACCGGAATGGTCTCGAGGCAGGGACTTATCTTAGGGTCGTTGTCCATTCAGGATTTGTACAGACTGTTCACATTTGGTGGCGATTGGTCCGTCACAAATACCTGTTGTCATGAATGGAGGTTGTCTGTACTTGAGGCGGATGCAAATCACTGCATGCCCAAGATAAATCAGTCGCTCTAACTTCTGACATTTTATTTGAGGATGAAGGCTGCTTCTGGTGGCAAGGAAGAGCAGCAAGCATGCTTTAAAATTGGGAAGGATAATTTTGTTGTAGTGAAAAAGGCACATGTGTATTTCTGTATCTGTGGAGGGAAGGTGGCATGGTATAGCCTTATCTTGTCCGATATAGGAAGCTAAGCAGGGCCAGCCCTGGTTAGTACTTGGATGGGAGACTTCCAAGGAAACCTGCAGAGGCAGGCAGTGGCAAACCACCTCTGCTCCTCACTTGCCTTGAAAGCCCTTCGCTGTGGTCGCCATAAATCTGCTGTGACTTGATGGTAGTTTACACACATACATAGACACATACCTGTCTATCACGCAATTGATTACTAAATATCTCTGAATAGAGACTAGCGAGACTAGTGAATACCATGAGCCTTTTTTGCCATGCTCATGCTGAAACCTGAAATTGCTATGTAGGAGATAATGAGATGCACAAAAGTGCTCACAGATTCATTGTACAATGAATATTGGGAACAGGTCATGGATTTGGGGAATTTTGGGAACAGGTAGTGGGTGCCATCACAAGTTGGTGCTGGGTCTAACCATAAAACTTGGGGAGGCTCTACACCAAGCATCGTTCTATGATGGAGGCAGCTGTGCTCAAAATGGTGCTCCCTGCAGACACAAAGGTGAGGCCTCCTGAAAGCATCCCAAAGGCGATGCCTTTTCTGAAGCAGCTCCCCTTCCAGTGAGATGACGGAAAGCCAAGATTGGCTCTTTGCTGTGAAAAGAGTGGCCACCAAGAAACACCGGCTGGTGCCGTGGTGCCCACTGACACAACATGGGACCATTACTATAGTCTATTTTATGTGCACTTGCATGAACATACAGATACTTTGATTCATTTCAAAAAATAAACTGAAGTATAATTTTCTAACATTTTGATGGTTTTCTTTTAAGCTAAAACAATTATCAGGTGAACGTTTAAAGCTCTAAATTGTCTGATACCTAAAGGGCTACCTTCTCCATCACTATTGTATCAGTTACTTTTCATTTAATACCCTTCTCTGCATTCCTCTGCTTTTGGAGGTGACCAATGAGAAGGCTTTCCCCCCTGTGGTGGCCCTCAGACTTCAGCACTCTCTCCCTGAGCATCTATTTATTTATTATTTCAATGTATATCCTGTCCTTCCCGTAAACAGGCTCAGGGTGGCTCACAACAATAAATATAATGGAATCTAAAATAATACAATCAAATAATACAATAAAACCAATTTAAAATATTTAGACAGGGCAGTGTAATACATGTACTTCCACTTTCTACAGCTGGGAAAATAAGTGGGCCGATGTTTGACATTTAAATGCCAGCCATAAACCATTCTGTTCTCTAAAGCTTTTAATGACTTTGGTCTGATCTTTACTGCTGTTTTGATTATTTATTTTTCCTTGCTGTGGCCAGTTTTCTTTTTATTTGTATGATTGTATCGTTGTTTCTGTCTCCTTGTGTGGCTTTACATTTTCTTTTGTCAGCCATTTCAAAGGCTGAGGGTCTTCTCTTTTTTAAAAAACCCTATAAATCCTTAGAATAATGGACTCGATGCAGTTCAGGGTCCATTGTGACAACAGCTTAACCCTTTAGCTGTGGGTGGAGTTTTTGGCTTAAATGGGGCTTCAATTTCATACTAACAGAAGGAGCATGATACAGCAGAAGCTGAGGTTTGGTGTAAGATCTCATGCTTCCATGTGCTAGGTCACTCCCCCCCCCCCCCAAGCTATAGAATTGCAGGTACATGGGGCTGGGGAAAGCTTTTTCCTCTCCAGCTGAAATCCTGGAGAGTGTTGCCAGGCGGAGTAGACAAAACTGAGCTATGTTCGTGGTCTTCAGTCTTCTTAGACCCAGGACCAATGTTCCCTCTAAGCTGTGGAGGCTTGTGAGCAAAAATTCTACTTTGTGAGCGACTGGCATTAAAGTTGTGAGCGAGCGATTTGGCTACTGCATAAATCAGTTTGCTCTGGAGCCCTCCTTCCTGAGCTAAGGCAAAAATGTGTGAGCCAGAGGCTAAAAAACTGTGAGCTAGCTCACACTAACTCAGCTTAGAGGGAACACTGCCCAGGACCCCTTAAAACTGCAAGCATGTGACTTCTGAATAACATGACAGGAAGACGAACCAGAGTTATGACCTCACCAGTTTCAAGGCTAGGAGTGTGGGCAGCCAACCAAGAGAGCCAGGGGGAGGAAACACGAGCCAAGGACTAGAGAGGTAGACTGTCCTGAGGAAGAAGCCAAGGGGCCAAGCTGTGGAGGAATCCTCTCGACCACTGAGAGACCTCCTCTCGCTGCCCTGTTGCTCCTCTGTGTGCACCCCAAGAGAGGCAGGAGGTTTATACATGAGCATTAGCAGGCAAGCCCTTCAAAAAGGCAGCCAACAAAAATGGCTGTGGTGGTGGGGTCACAACCTCATAGGCAGAGTTCAGCTTTTCTCACAGCAGAATCTGGATTCATGCCATTGAAACAGTGGTTTGAATGCACCGGGAAGGGAATTCACTTATTTATTTAAATTCTTTTTTTTTTGGTCAATTTTTTTTATTTAGGATATAAACATTCATAATCAACATTATATTTTTTTACATTTGTCCCTTTCATACCCCCTTCCCTAATATATGGCTTCCCACAGTGCTTCGACCTCCTGCCCATCTCTTTCTTAATTTTTACAACAACAATTTTCTTTTTGTAATTCACTAGGTAACTATTATTTCACTATAGTAATTAATTTTTAACTTATCCTATCTCCCAAGCTTATTTATTTAAATTCTTTTAAGCTGCCTTTCCATCCATTTTAGGGTCCCCACAGCATAGGGTTGCCAGCCTCACGGTTGAGGTGTGGGCCGCCCCACCTTCAGCTCCCATTTCTGTCCTGTGCAAGGCCAAGGTCTGGAAGTCAAGGCAGGAGCTGGAATGGCTAGGCATAGATGTTGTTCCCACAAAGGCTGTGTGCAAACTGAGGCCTTAAATGCTATTGCAAGGGGGTGGAGATCAATGTTCCCTCTAAGCTGTGGAGTCTTGTGAGCAAAAATTCTACATTGTGAGCTGCTGGCATTAAAGTTGTGAGCAGGCGATTTGGCTGCTGCATAAATTAGTTTGCTCTGGAGCCCTCCTTCCTGAGCTGAGACAAAAATCTGTGAGCCGGAGGCTAAAAAACTGTGAGCTAGCTCACACTAACTCAGCTTAGAGGGAACACTGGTGGAGATACAGGCTCCTCCCCTCCAGGATCTGGCTACAGGTACTTAATGGTGCTGGGCCTACCACAGGGAATACTGCAGCTGAGGAGCTTTGGGACTGAGTCTGAATCTAGGGCTCTTTTCCATGGTGAGCAGACTGGCTCAGACTCTTAGGGTTCCTCCTGCACATCAAGGGAGGGTTCTGAACATATCCCAACTGACTGCGGTGGTATTAAGTGCCCAGTTCCCTTCTCCTCTGCAGCCTTCTCATCCAAGGAGGAGTCTGCACGCTGGGCCATGACAATTTCCTGCTACTATTCTGAGTGGCATCAGGAGAAAAATAAAATTAAAAAATGGATGTCAGGCTGATGGTGTGATGTCACTTCCAGGAAAACCTGGATGTGATGTCATGGCTCTCTAGGAATTCCTGGAAACTCTATGGTTTTTATGATTCCCAAAGAGGTGTGATATCACTTCTGGGTTTCCCCCCAAACTCTAATTAGAGTGCCAAAGCAAAAGATTCCACTATGGAGATAGACTTTGAGTCCACATAAACAGCCAATGGTGGTCTTCATTTGAATATCCAAGGCTCTCACTTTGTGCAGTGCTAGTCTTTGTCTATTTCTGTCATCAACTCTAGAAGTTTACACAGCCCCCCCTCCCCCCCATCTTCAACCAGTCCCTGGATCAGGGGTGGCCAAACTTGCTTAACGTAAGAGCCACATAGAATAAACATCAGATGTTTGAGAGCCACAAGACATGAACAGATATTACATGTCTTTATTGGAAAATATGCAAATCTGCTTTTTATTAACATTAAATGAGACTGCCAAAAATAATAACAAAAGGGGTAAAAGCAGATATTGATAATGGTATTTATTTGTCCAATGATATTTGTTTGCTCATGATATTTAGCCTCCCCAGCCGCCCTGCTGGGAGCTGCACAAGATGTGTGAAAAAGCAGCATGCTGCTCCCGAGCCACAGTTTGGCCACCCCTGCTCTTGATAGAAGTAATTGCCCCATAAGAAAGTCCCTTTCATTCACATGGTGAGACTGATTACAACTGGGTCAGGGCCTTTTAAGCTGTGGCCCTGTAGAATCATCTGTCCTCTGAGATCTGACCTTGTAGGCCATGTATGGATAATAGAAAGTTGCTGTTGAAGTGCAGCTGATATAGTCTTTGGCGTATTGTTTTGAGGGTACGAGAAACTGAAGACTTCTATTAGTTAAGTACGGCTAGGTACACACAATATGGAAAGGGGTAGACCAGCACGTGGTGGGTGCTAATAGAGGAGGAGAGGAGGACTTGGGGGATCCATGAAAAAAAAATCATTCAAAATGGGGACTCCCACATTACTAAAGCCTGAGAACCACAGACCGAGCCACAGTCAAATCTAAGGTTTCTTTTTAAACTGAGGACACTATTTTTACATGTTTTGTAGTGTTTCTAGTCCTTGTGGGGGCTGTCGCTTTCCCTTCAGGAACAATGATCCAATTCAAGGGAATTCATTGAGAGTTTAAGTGTCATTCCACACTCTTATAACCCAGATTCCTCATCGTACGTCTTCTTTCCACAGGTGAGATCAGGAGCTGTCAGGGAATATCTTTAGCACTGCGTCCCTCAAGCACTCTGGCTGCACCTTGGTCTTGTGGTTTCCAATGGGCACCCTTCCACCCCCTCTGGCGTTCACCTCTTTCTTGGTGTGCCTCACCCTAAGCGTCTACAGCCAGACGGCCAACAGTTTTAGGGACAGCACCCTCTCTTTTGAAGTCCTCGGCCGAGATAAACCTTACAGCCTCATCCAGCCAGGTATCTTCCTGGACTCCAAAGTCACCTCCAACCAATCCGGAGCCTCTCTGAGAGATGTCGTCACTCAGGCCCCACAGCTCTCAGTCATGTGTACAAAGCGGACGGAAATCAGGCAGGCCTTTAAGTACATCAACACCTTTGTGTCCTGCACCATCTTCATTGTGGGCATCATCGGCAACTCCACCCTGCTCAGGATCATCTACAAGAACAAGTGCATGAGGAACGGGCCCAATGTTCTCATCGCCAGCCTGGCTCTGGGGGATCTTCTCTACATCCTCATTGCCCTGCCCATCAATGCCTATAAGGTAGGCATCTCTGACAAGGATGGAGAAGGGGAAGCAAGGAACCGATCTTGGGGTGGGGTGGGGAACTTATCATCCCTACCGTGCCCTCTCTTGGAAATCAAGGCTATGGGGTGCTAGACCATACCACAGTGAGGTCAGTGTGGTTGTACCTCCTCATCTGGAGCGCTGATTTGTCCTGCTTGAGATGGAATTTTGAGACCAGTGGCACCTTTAAGATCAACAAAGTCTTGTTTCAGGTATAAGCTTTCATGTGCAAAGCACACAAGAAGTGTGAGCGCTCATGAAAGCTTATACCCAGAATGAAACTTTGTTGGTATTAAAGGTGCCACTGGACTCAAATTTTGTTCTGCTGCTTCGGACCAAAACGGCTACCTGCCTGAATTTGTCCTGCTTAAGGTTGTTGTTGTTTTTTAAAGTACCTATTTATTTATTTATAGTTAGCTATACCCTGTGGTCATTTCGTAGAAAAAGAGGAGCAGGAGCTCATTAGCATCACTTATTTGCATATGCCACACCCTCTGACATCACCGGAGGTGTGTCAGAAAGCAACACCCACAGCTCAGGCTCCACTGGACTGTTTTGGATTGCTAGCTATTGGGGGGGGGGGGGAATACGTGCAGATCTGTCCTCGCAGAGGAGGGAGAGCTTGTACCTGAATAAACCTTGGTCTTAAAGGTGCCACTGGACTGTTTTGGGCCGAGGGGGCGGGGAAGGCTCTGCAATTTACCTGGCTGTTTCTTGCTCTGACTGAGGGCTGCTGGGAGGGGGGGGTGGGGCTTGTTGCATGTACCCGCCCCCTGGGCTCTTTACCGCCGGAGCTCCGCTCCTGTGCGCTCCTGCAGGAAATGACCCCCGGCCCTGGCTATACCCTACTTTCCTTCCCAAGGGGAGAAAATTTATGTCACGACAACTTCCTTTGAATAATGGTTTTAGAATCCAAATGTTTTTGGTTCAAAAAAAAAATCAATCGGTCGGGTTGCCAGCTTTGGGTTGGGAAATTCCTGGAGATATAGGAATGGAGCCTGGGGTGGCAGGGTTTTGGAAGGGAGGGAGGGGAGGGGAGGGACTTCAGTGGGGTATAATGCCATAGACTGCACCCTCCAAATCAGCCATTTTCTACAGAGGAATTCATCTCTGTAGTGTGGAGAGGACTTGTAATTCTTTATGATCTTCAGGTCCCACCTGGAGGTTGGCAACCATACGACGACTCCCTCTCCCAGAGTAGTAGTGCTCTGTACTCCAGCCGATCCATCCCACTGTCTCCCACTTGGGTTCTACTTGTTCCACGTGGATATTTTTTAATGATTATTCTCATCACTGCTTTTATGAACCTGGAAAAAATTAGCTGTAGTGACTGTAAGCAGGGGATTCAAAAAAGCTAATTGATATGTTATGTAAGCTAGTGTGGTATAGTTAGAGTGCTGTACTAGGACTGAGGAGGATCAGGCTCAAACCCCCACTCTGCCATGAAGTCTACAGGGTCATCTTGGGCCAATTGCACTCTCAGCCTAACCTACCTCACAAGGTTGTTGTGAGGATCAAACAGCGGAAGGGAGACTCGTGTATGCTCCCCTGATCACCTTGGAGAAACAGTGGGATAAAAATGTACTAAATAAATAATTAAGGGAGGACACTGACCGTCTGAACCCTCTGAAGCCTCTGAACTTAAAACGAATAACGGTTAAACTTACAGTTAAAATTCAGAGGTGCTAAAATAAAATCACAAGACAATGTATAGCAGTCCCTCTTGACTCTTATGAGGACATCGCTGGATTCATTCTTTTGGAGCTTCACCAGGAAATGAAGCAGCCCCACCTAGTGAGAAAGACTGGCTAACGCCTTGCTTGAGTGTTGAACGATGAACAAAAGCTTATGTGTAGGCAATGTCTGACAGTTCTTACACTCTGGGAAGTGGCAGGGGTAAACAAATTAGTTTGCTCCTAAGAATGCGTGGGAAATGGTCTTAATATTGGGATCCATGTCAGTTATTTAGAATATAAACCAGTTTAGATTAGCAGAGCAGCTGTGGTTGCTTAAAAGGTAAGCTGTGTGATAAAACTGAGCTGGATATACCTTCCTGGATGTTAAAACTCTGCGAACCAAGCAGGCCAGAAAGAAGCTATAAATAAGGTTGCCAGCTCCGGATTGGGAAATAACTAGAGATTTTGGGGGGTGGAGCCTGAGGAGGGTGGGGTTTAGAGAGGGGAGGGACTTCAATGGGGTATAATACCATAGAGCCCACCTTCCAAAGCAGCCATTTGCTTCAGGTGAACTGGTCTCTACTACCTGGAAATCAGTAGTAATCCCAGGAGATCTTCAGCCACTGTCTGGAGGTTGGCAAGCCTAGCGATAAAAAAGAAGGCATGCAAGAGATGAAGAAACAGGTGGAAATCCTGTGCAAATATATTTGTTATAAAAGGTGGGTTTTGTTTATCTGAGCATCAGCTGGGCAAAGACTATCAGTGTCAGCCAAATGAGCCTGGCACCTGGTGTACACAGCCAGTGAGACTCCAGGAGCAAACAAAACTTTATTGCAATAAAGGGCACCTCGGCAGCAAAACCCAAGGACTCCACCCAAGCAATATAGGCATCAGCTTTTTATACACTGAAACAAACAACATTTAGACAATTGCAAATGTCTACAGCTTACGGAGCCTTAACTTCCTTTATCTCCCTTATATATAAAAGCCAAATGGTGGTGGCACTTCTCTAGAACATTCCACACACTCTGGAATTGGTTGGTGCCCTGGTGTGTCACTCAGAATCTGTCCCTATCCACTGGCTGCATTGCTTGAGTCTCGCCTCCAACATTCTAACTTACACAAACAAAGCAATTGAAAAATGGCTTCAGTCTTGCCTATCCTCAGCAGCCATGTTGGTCCATAGGAAAATTGCAAACGCGAGAGGCATGTCATAAGAGCAACTGAAATGTCCCAAAGTGGTGGGCACGCAAAAAGATGCTGCGCTCCCCAGCATACTTCATCAAGCTGGATGTTCAAGAACAAAAATTTAAAAAGGAGAAAGGGGAAGAAAAAGATGTTTCAGGACATGATGGAGGGAAAATGGTACAAAGCATATTCTGCTGATGAAAGCTTCTTCCATCTATGATGGATCCACACAACTGAGTGGTGGTTCTCACCTTCAGAGTGACCTCTGGGAAACCACCTATGAAGTCTCATGTACGGTATCTTTCCTCTCACCTGAGCAGAGCATATGTCAGAAGAGATACATGCTGAAAAGATGTTTAATACTATCACTGTTTCAGAATTAAGACTTGATTTAAAGAATGATATGGCAGTATTATAACTTAACCAATTCATTATATGAATGACATCTGTCCTTATAAGAATGAATCAATATTAATCAGTGCATCAGATCCTTCACTGAACAGATATGCATAAACTGGGATTTGAAAAACTTCCTCTATTTGGCTTTCAATGACCTACCAATGACTGGGTTACCAACTTCCAGGTGGTGCTTGGAGACCCCTAGAATTATAACATCTCCAGACCATGCTCCTTTTAAGCTATGGAGTCTGTGAGCAAAAATTCTACTTTGTAAGCTACTGGCATTAAAGTTGTGAGCGAGCGATTTGGCTACTGCATACATTAGTTTGCTCTGGAGCCATCCTTCCCGAGCTGAGACAAAAACGTGTGAGCCGGAGGCTAAAAGACTGTGAGCCAGCTCACACTAACTCACCTTAGAGGGAACACTGTTCCAGGCTACAGAGATAAATTCCCCCGGGGGCAACGGCAGGTTTTGAGGGCAGGTTCCCTGGCATTCCACCTCTGCTGAGCTTCCTCCCCTCCCTTCCCCAAATGCCACCTCCTTCAGGCTCTGCCCTAGGGATAGATAAACACAGAAAACACCGTGTTGAAATAATAAACACAATATTCACATGCACTTATAGCTAAATATATTTGATTCATATACACAACATCAACTCTAGTGTATTGTAAACACTTTCAAACGACAGCATCACGTTTCAAACACTTTCAAACTAAGTTATATAACACGAAGAGTCCAACTGTCTTCTTCCTGATGGAGGATACATACCAATGTACAGTTATTTGCACCGAACAATGCAGCAACCTACTGTACTTTCCCAAGTGATGATCCATCAGGTAAAGCTAGCAGGCAGCTTGTATTTCTCACTGTGATGATTCAGCTTAGCAAGCAAGCCTAGTAGATGTATTTTCCCATGAGGTGATTCAGCTAGCAAGCAAGCCTAGCAACACACCTCCCGGGCATAACCTGCGTGTTTCGAACAAATCTTCTTCAGGCATAACTTTTCCTGGAACCACAGCTCTTGAATTTACCCATGCATAAGTCAAACAATGTAAACATGGCTGTTCTGGTTCTCCCTAGGGATGCCAGCCTCCAGGTGGGACCTGGGGATCCCCTGGAATTACAGCTCATCTCCAGACTACAGAGATCAGTTCTCCTGGGGGGGGGAAATGGATGCTTTGGAGGGTGGAGTAAATGGCACGGTACCCCACTGAGGTCCCTGTCCTCTCCAGGCTCTATCCCCAAATCTTCCGGAGTTTCCCAGCCTGCAGGTGGCATCGCTACACCCCCCCACCCTCCCATCAGTGGCCAGGGAGGACCTAGCAATCGTAACCACCCCCCTAATTTCCAGTAATTCCCCAACTCAAACTTAGCAACCCTAGAAGACTCCGGGTGTTCTTGTGAGTGGGACATTCCTCCTTGAACCCCCTTGCTGCTATTTCCAGCACAATGGAGCAATACAAAAGAGCCCCCTGTTGGGTGGCCAAGAGCCAGAGAGGTTGGTCAGATGGTAAAAAGGCAGGCCGGCTAGGCCTCGGCATGTGGTCGACTTGGAGGTCCCCAGGGCACAATATCTCTATGGGGCACATCTATTTCCGGCAGCCCTGCTCAGAGGCCGGTTTTGCGCACCAGCCCAGATGCCTCATGATTAAAATTAATCAGGAGACATTTGGGCTAGGATCCAAAATAGCCGTGTGGGTGTATGGGGGCAGTGGCATGAGTCTTTTCACTGCAGGCTCACTCTTTGATCTGGGGGTCTGTGATCTCTTCTCAGTTTCTGGCTGGGATGGAGTCTGCAATGAAGACGTCTCCCTGCCCCGCCCCATGTTAGTCCTGACATCTCTGCTCATACTTCGCTCTGCAGGGGGGGAATTAAAGTTCAACAGAGCCATTTATATTTTAAAGACTGTGCAAAATGGGGATGCAAGACAGACCGGACGTTTGATCTGAGCATGATGCAGAGTTCTGTGATCCTTTTCTTGGCTTTTTTTTTTCTTCATCCGAACACAGCCCGGACCGACTGTGTCTGAGGAGAGGAGGTGGGTGGTGGATGTAGGGGCCGAACACTTCCCCCTCCTGTTGTTTTTCTAGCTCAAAACTGCCCTCCCCAGCTACCTTTTCATCCACGAGGCAATGAAGCTACAGAGGCCTCAGCTCTTTGCTCCTGCAGGGAAAAGCCGCCTGGGGAAGGTGATTCTGAGCTGGGGGGAAAGGACTCAGCCAGTTCCCCCTAGTCTGGCCCCTTCTCAGCTCTGATGAACCAGGAAAATACCCTGGGCAGCATAACCAGAAACAGCAGAGGCACGTAGGATTGCCAGCAGTGTTCCCTCTAAGCTGAGCCAGTGTGAGCTAGCTCACAGTTTTTTAGCCTCCGGCTCACACCTTTTTTGTCTTGGCTCAGGAAGGACAGCTCCAGAACAAACTAATTCATGCAGTAGGCAAATCACTCGCTCACAGCTCACAAAGTGGAGGTTTTGCTCACAAGACTCCACAGCTTAGAGGGAGCACTGGTTGCCAGCTCTGGGGTGGGAAATACCTGGAGATTTGGGGAGTGGAGCCTGAGGAGGGCGGGGTTTAAGGAAGGGAGGGACCTCAGTGGGGTAGAATGCCATAGAGGGCACTTTCCAAAGCAGCTGTTTTCTCCAGGGAAAATGACCTCTGCAGCCAGGAGACCCGTTGCAGTTCTGGGAGATCTCCAGCGACCACCTGGAGACTGGCAACTCTAGATGGAGCTCTGTGTTAGGGATGGGCACAAACTGGGAAAATGCGGTTCGTTTCCGTTCATGGTTTGTGGCATGTCCAGTTTGTGAGTCATGAACCATCACAAATTTTAGGAGCTAAATGAACCAGTTTGGTTGGTGATGCAGTAGAATGCACACACACACACACCCGTGTGCAAGAGACACCAAACTCACAAGGGTTCTCTGACTCATTCTCCTCTATCTGCCCTCCACGTTTGGTGATGATTGGATTTACAGGGTCTGTTACTGCCCCCCACCCCCCATCCTCCTTTGTTTCCAGTGGAACAGAATCAAAGTCCCAGAGAATCTCTGCAGAAGAAACTGAAGGTGGGGGCATTTTTGCAAGCCCAGCAGGACCAGTACCCAGCAGATCCAACTGTCATTGTGGCAATGTCAGCTCAATGAGACTGATGTCTAGCACAGAATCACACACCAAGCAAGATGGGGGGTTCCAAGCCCAGCAGAATCAATGCAATGTGATAGCACCTAGCAGAACTCAGTGCCAATGTGGCACTGCCGGCTCAATTTCAATCCAAGCGGGGGGGGCACTTTTTCAAGCCCAGCAGAACCAGTACAATGTACAGAGTGCCTAGCAGTACCAGTGCAATCACAGAGTGCTCAACAGAACCCAATGTCAATGTGGCAATGCCAGCTCAATCACAATCCAAGCAAGGGGGGCATTTTTGCAAGCCCAGCAGAACCAGTACAATGTTCAGAGTGTCTAGCAGTACCAGTGCAATCACAGAGTGTCCAGCAGAACCCAGTGCCAATGTGGCACTGCCAGCTCAACAGGACCAATGTCAAGCACAGAATTACAATCCAAGCAAGGGGGAGTTGCAAGCCCAGCAGAACCAGTGCAATGTATTGGTGCCCAGCAGAACCCAGTGCCATTGTGGCAATGCCAGCTCAACAGAACTGATGTGAAATACAGAATCATGATCCAAGCAAGGGGGGTTGCAAGCCTAGCACAGCATGTTCAGTGTACAGAATGCCCAGCAGAACCCAGTGCCACTGTGGCAATGCAAGTAAATGAGGACTAATGGAAAATCAGAGAATCCCTGCAGTACAAACTGAAGAGGGGGCAATTTTTTTCAAGCCCAGTACAACCAGTTCAGTGTACACAATGCCCAGCAGAATCCAGTGGCAGTGTGGCACTACAAGCTTTAAAGGACTGGTCTCAAAGTAGAGTTGCAAGAAATACAAGTGTGTGTGTGAGAGGGGGTGATTTTGCAAGTGCAGCACAACCAGTTATAACTTATAATGTGCAGAGTGCCCAGCAGAACCCAGTGCCAATGGCATTGCAAGCTTCAAAGGACTGATCTCAAAGCACAGAGTCACAAATCCAAGCCCGGGGGTGGTGGTGGTGGTGCAAGCCCTGTGCAAGAAAATGGGAAAAGAATACAAAGGAATGCAGGCAAAGGGCGGGGGGACCTCTAAAAACTGACGGGAAGTTTGGTAAACATTTTGACTGAGAGGAGACTGTCTGGAAATGCATCCATTCAGGAACCAAAGGAACTGCTTGAAAGTTCATGGAAAGTTTGCGCTGGTTGACCTGCCACAAACTTCTTTTTGTGACCCACAAAACATTCAAAATTCACCACAAACTTTAGTCCATGAGCCAGTTTGTGCCTATCCCTTCTCCATGTGGTGTGTAGTTGGTAGGTCAATGATGAACGTAGATTATTTTAAGGTTGCTAACATTGGGTTGGGAAATTAATGGAGATTTGGGGATAAAAACTTGGGAGGGGGGAATTTGGACAAGGGAGGGAGCTCAGGAGTGTGGTGCCATAGCATCTGCCCTCCAAAGCTTCCATTTCCCCCAGGTAGGGATGCCAGCCTCCAGGTGGGACCTGGGGATCCCCCGAAATTACAGCTCATCCCCTGAAATTACAGGTTGTGTGGCATTGTACCCCACTGAGGTCCCTGTCCTCCCCAGGCTCCACTCCAAAATCTCCAGGAGTTTCCCAACTTGGAGCTGGGAACCCTTCCTCCATGGAAACTGATGCCTGTACTCTGGAGATTGCTTGTAGTGCCAGGATCCACCTGGAGGTTGGCAAATCACATCTACACACAGGACAAAGCCCAGATCTTCAAGTCAACTGAAGCCAGGTGTTTCAATTTTGGTGTAAAATGACTGCTGTGAACCTTGGACAAGATGTTCAGGACATAAGAGGGCAGATAGTTCCAGTCCTTTAGCAGTATATCCTTTTAGGCATTCTCTCCCACCTAATGTGGTAGCAAGCATTCCAGATCTTATTTTTTATATAGGCATATAATCAGATTTTCAGCATGAAAAGAGATGACACTTGCTAGTCGAATCCAAAGTAAACCAGTGTACTAATTAGATTTCCAGCAGAGATGCTTCATTAGAAGAATGGAGAACTTTGTGACCCAATGGAGGGGGAGTCACACTTTCATGAATTTCACTGACAGTTTGAAATGCTTTGCTCTCATGACTTCTGTTATCGAGATCTGATCTTATAACCTTTGGAAGTGAATCACTTGTCTCTTAATGGGAAAATGTATATATCCGGGATGGTATTCATGAGTTCTACAAATGTTTGCTCAAATGGTAAAACACTGTGTCTGAGAGGTGGTACAGTTATTCTTTGGGGGACAGCACAGCTATGGTCGCCAACCTCCAGGTGCTGCCTACCTGGAGATCTCTTGCTATTACAACCGATCCGCAGATGACAGAGATCAGTTCCCCTGGAGAAAATGGCTGCCTTGGAGGATGGACTGTATGGCATTGTAGCCTGCTGAGGCCCCTCCCCTCCGCAAACCCAGACCTCACCCTCAAATCCACCAGCTATTTCCCAACACAGAGTTGGCAGCCCTAAGCGTAGCTCAATTGTAGAGCACGCAGAGGTTTGAACACATGGACATGAATCTGCCTTATGCTGAATCAGACCCTTGGTCCATCAAAGTCAGTGTTGTCGACTCAGACTGGCAGTGGGTCTCCAAGGCCTCAAGTAGAGGTCTTTCACATCAGCTACTGCCTGGTCCTTTTTAACTGGAGAGGCCAGGGATTGAATCTGGGTCCTTCTGCGTGCCAAGCAAAAGCACATCATGGCCCCTCCCTATGTAGTCAACCCCCCAGGCCAAAATGCATGTGACACGAAAGTCCTATGACTGGGACTTATTTGGATCTAAAATGCCATTATGGAGGTGGAGCAATGTGGACTGCGGTGGAGGAGCTGCGGGGGGAGGGGGGATTAACTCACTCCCCCCCATACCACTGCCCCAAGTCAAAAATCAGAGCAGCATCTATGGTGCTTGTTTTGTTCTTCAAAACAACCTTGTGAGGCGGACCTGGCTCCAGCCCTTCAGGCAAACCAAGCAGGCTACCTGGGGTTGCCAGGGCCTACTGGCCACTGGCAGGGTAGGGGTGCCAGCTCCTGGCTGAGGGTGTGTGCAGCCTGGGGAGGACAGGGACCTCAGTGCGACACAGTGCCAGAGTCCACCCTGCAAAGCATCCATTTTCTCCAGGGGAACTGGTCTCTGTATGGAGATGAGCTGGGATTCCGGGGGATCCCCAGGTCCCACCTGGAGGCTGGCATCCCTAAGGCCACCTCCCTTGCTGACCTGGCAATGTACAGGGCCATTGTTTGGTACTGGGGGGAGAGCCTCTTTATTTATATATCCGATGCATTTTCATCCCACTGTTCCTCCCAGAAGCGCAAGGATGCTTATATCATTCTCCCCGCCATTTGATCCTCACACAGTAACCCTGTGAGGTCAGCACAGATGGTCAATGCCATAGAGAAACAAAGGCAGCTTCTCCAAGCGCCTTGCCTGGGGATTGGTAAACAAAAAGAACTGTGCACCAACACTGTCCATAAAATCCAGATGTTCTTTTTATAAGCAAATTAATGCACCCTGCAATACTGTATGCACACAAGGACTTCACCAGACAGATGAATACACAAAATACCTTCTTCAAAGGATGTACGAAGTGTGAGTATAGTAGTTCCAAGTCACACTATTAAGAACAACTCTTTTAAGTGTTCAAATTCTGTCCACAAAAAATTCTTTCACCATACAGATCTTCCTGCTTTCTCTGATGTGAATGCTAGCTTATTCCAAACACGTTTCCCATATGCTTTCTCAGAGACCAGATCTGATTAAATTTTGTTCCAGGTGTATACTCTGTAAACCAAAAAACAGAAATTACATATCTTTGCATACTGTCACCAAGAACCCATTCTTACAATATAAGAATGTTACAATTTCAACAGGGACCTCGTCCTCTGAAGCGGATCGCGCTGAAAAGCTGCATCATCCAACCTTCCTGCAAAACCTGTTCTTGATGACAGTTTACAAAACCATTTGTAACCAAATTTCAAGGAACAGTCATAGCCAGAACTACTTCTAAATTATTTCTAAGCCAGTGTGTCAAAAGAAAATATGAAAGGTCAAAACACTGCTATTTACATCAGGCCACTCAGTTTAGGCCTGATTTGGAGTTTGAACTAGGTACCTTACCAATCAGAGAATAAGCTCAACACTTCATTAATTAGTCATCTGGCAGGGAGTAATCCAACGCTCCCTTCATTTTCTGTTCCATTCAAGATGTTTTGAATGTTTATCCACAAGATTCAAGAAGCCCAGCAGTACCAGGGAACAGTGACAGGCACCACTGCGCCCTCGAACACTGTGTCGGGGATCACTGCAGTAGCCCAACATTGAACTCTCACAAAATTACATTGGAAGAGTGCTTGGGCTTGCATTGTAATGAAGCCAACAGTGACAGTACGTAACAGTATCACAGGATTTCCCCCTTCCATGTTACTACTGCCCATGTGTGCTGGTAAAAAAGCCTCCCAGTTGTACATGTGAGTGTGCTGAGAGCCTTTTGGTGTGATGGGTAATGCGCCAGATGAAAATAATCTTGATGCATGTACAGTCCCATCCAGACGGCTGGTTTTCCCCACAGTGTTTTATCCATGAACATGTGCATACCTGTA
>NW_015172020.1:417651-430864 GCF_001447785.1 Gekko japonicus | reverse complement strand
ACAGCAAACTGCCCCACGCAGAGTCCTCTGTGCAAAATTTAGAAGTAACCCCCACCCATACACACAGAGAGAACAATGGGGAATTCTTGACATATCCATTTGACTTCAGAAACCAGACTTATTGTTTTGGCATTTCAGTATCCACATAGATACTGGCAGGGCTCTTTTTGTAGAAAAAACCCAGCAGGAGCTCATTAGCATAACAGGCCACACACAACAGCAGAAACTCATTGGCATAGTAGGCCACACCCCATGCCACCAGAAGTGTGGTCATCCAGCCACACCCACCTTTTGCTTCTTATTCTGTTGACCTTGTTTGTTGTCAAAACTCAGGGCTTTTTTGGTAGCAGGAACCCTTTGCATGTTAGGCCACACACCCCGAATGTAGCTGTGGCGATTTCATGTTTATCTGTGTGTGTGTGGCTTTAAAAGTTTGGTTTGCATGGCTGTGTGATGATAATCTAGAATGCTGGACTCAGATAAGTGATATGATTGGTGAGTGACAGAGAGGGGGAGGGGTTTTGGAATGGATGCTGTGTGGATGATTGGAATGTCTATCTGGAGTGACTGTTAGAGTTTAAACAGTTAGGCAGACAGTTGATGTTCAGTTAAGCAGTTTTGTTCGGATTTCTGTGAGAGAAGCAGAAGAGGAGATAAGTTCTGTCTCTGAGTTGAAGGAGACTCATCCCTGTGTGTGAAAAGAGTGACATTTAATTCTGTGTTATAAGAGTTACAATTGAAAGCTGAGAGTCTAGGGAAAAAGTACAGTGAAAAGTGTTACAAAGTTGCCTATGAAAAATCCCTGTCAGTAGAGAGAAGCTTGTGAGAGACACTAAGCCATTGTTCAAATCATTCCCAGTACTGTTTACATTGTTTACCCTTGTGTTTATACTTTCGTTAAATAAATCCTAAATTCTTCAAGTATTCCAGCTCAGTAAAGAATCCTTCCTCAGACCACATAGACCTTCATGAAAGCCCAGACCCTCGGTATACCTATCCTGTGAGAAATATTATAGAAGAAGGTTTGGAAAGCCTAAATTTTCCTGGTGGCAGCCAGATTACCCTACAGAGTAAAACTGAAAGAACATTTTAAAGTAAAACTAGACCTCCCCAAATAAGAGGTCGTCACAGTAGCCAATCCTAATGAGTTTCTGCTGTTGGGTGTGGCCTATTATGCTAATGAGTTCCTGCTGGGCGTGGTCAACTCGGGAGCCAGCCGGAACTCCGTTCCTGCGCGTTCCTGCCCCAAAATAGCCCTGGATACTGGGATAAGAAGCATTTTGGACTCCCCTGTATCTCTGCCAGACCCCATTTCTTGGCAGAGATGGCCTGCTAACAGTTTGCTTTCTCTCCTGCAGCTACTCGCGGAAGCCTGGCCCTTTGGCGTTCACATATGCAAGTTAGTCCCATTCATCCAGAAAGCCTCTGTTGGCATCACTGTTCTCAGCCTCTGTGCTCTCAGCATAGACAGGTAACAAACTGCCCATATTCTCTCAAGCCTGGGTAGTGCCTTTGGCAGGTCACATGTTGGGAAATACCTGGAGATTTTGGGGGTGGAGCCTGAGGAGGCTGGGTTTGGAGAGGGGAGGGACTTCATTGGGGTATAATGCCACAGAGTCCACCTTCCAAAGCAGCCACTTGTGCCAAGACAGTTAACAGAAGATCTCCAGCCACCACCTGAAGGTTGGCAACCCTAGAGGAGGCCCATGTACGTAATTGGCCTTTCCTACATCTTACAAAGATGCACATTTTGGTGTTTTAAGGGGTTGAGATCCACTGAGTTTTACTGTCTGGCAGCAGCAAAATTACTGATGGTTGAGAATTGACTTTAGAAAGTCACTTCTTTCTCTGAGCAGTGGCTTTAGAAAATGCAGAAACTACTAAAAACAGTTATGTCCATGTGTTCATTATTTGCATAACAGAATCAAAGGATTGAGTCCCATTCTACTGTTATGCTAGAAGGTGTTTTCCTGGATGCAAGATGAGAAGAGCCTCTTGTATCAGTGCCAGAGGAAAATGTCCCTGTTGGCAGAATGGATCTATGGGAACCCAAAGCTGTCCTAAGCAGAGTTACATGTGCATTTCAATGGACTTAGAACACTGTAACTGTTTAGGATTGCACTGCTAAAGTATTGATGAGATTTGTAAAATGCCTGCAATAATTATAGAGGTACTGCTGGGTCATCTGATTTAGAGCTAAGAATTTGTTTTTACTTAATATCTATTTATTGTATCATGTTTGATTTCAGGAATCATGGTCTTACCTTTTACCTCCCTGGCTTATTTTATGTTGAGAAGACCAAAAGAAATAAATAAAATGCAATGAAAAGACAAAAAAAATTAAAATGAAGAATAACGGGATGCATCCACTCAGAAATTTCAGAAAGAGTTTGGCAGTGCATTTATTGTGCTCAAGTGGTTAAGACGCTGAACTGCAGGCTGTGGAAGGTCGGTAGTTCAGCAGTTCGAGACCCGAGTGTGCCGCATGACGGAGTGAGCTCCCGTCTCTAGTTCCAGCTCCTGCCAACCTAGCAGTTCGAAAGCAAGAAATTGCAAGTAGATAAATAGGTACCACTTCGGTGGGAAGGTAACAGCGTTCCGTGCGCCTTGGCGGTTAGTCATGCCGGCCACATGACCACGGAAACGTCTTCGGACAGCGCTGGCTCTTCAGCTTTGAAACGGAGATGAGCACCGCAACCCTAGAGTCGGATTCGACTGGCTTTCGAGCAAGGGAACCTTTACCTTTACCTATCAGTGCAGTGAACAGCCATTAGAACCAAAATAAGTTTGCTGTTACCCAAATTTGTCATATGTAATCCCCTTAACATTTTAAAATGAAATATTCTCTCTTTGTTCACTACTCAAATATCTGCACAATATTCACCAAATACTTAAAATCCATATTTTGCATTTGCTACTTGATTTCAATATTTGACGATTAAAAGTTTTATAGTTTTTTTTATCCTTGATGCATAACAGAGTTTAATGTCTGACAGCATTTGAAAGATAACATGCAATGGCATGCAGTATTTAGGTTATGATGTTTCATATCTGATGCCCACCAATCAAAACATCGCAAGTCTAAAGTATCTGGATTCAGAGGCCACCTTTCAAGTTTGCAGACATAAAGAGTGAAACTGAAACTGCTAGTGAACTTTGAATCTGTGTGATGGTTTGTTCTAGTTCTATGAAACACAGAGGTGTCCTCCACCCTGTTACCATCCCTGAACTGGGCAGTCCTACACATGACATATGATATATGTGCATAGACTTTGCACTTAAAGCAGTATCATGCTTTCTTGTTTGCTACATGCATTCAGACCTGTGTCAGCACAGATCCTGCAAATTGTATGTGCAAAGATGTTGTCTTTGTGGTCAGAAGCCAGCATTCCCAGTTGCATGGATGGAGTCTAGATGCATAGTTTGTGCGTAAACTCTGTGCCAATGTGGGGCTGACGACACACAGGTAGAGCTGGGGTTAGTGGGATGCACATATGCGAGGGTGGAGCTAGCGGGACACTTGCAGGTCTGAGAATTAGTTTC
Organism: Gekko japonicus; assembly: GCF_001447785.1. Taxonomy (NCBI): domain Eukaryota; kingdom Metazoa; phylum Chordata; class Lepidosauria; order Squamata; family Gekkonidae; genus Gekko; species Gekko japonicus. Next base: position 427,321 of record NW_015172020.1, on the reverse strand, counting down.
CCAAACTTGCCCATTCACCCATCCACCCAACCCTACCTAAGGAAGGCTGTATCAGGTCGCTTGTGTAAAGTCTGCCACCAGCCAGTCCTCCTGCAACGTGATCCCCATCAGCTGGGCATGTCAGGTTGCCGACAGGCTAACTTCGCTTCTTGTGCTTGTTCTGGCGGGGTGGCAGGTACAGAGCTGTGGCCTCCTGGAGCCGGATCCAAGGGATTGGCATCCCCATGTGGAAGGCAGTCGAGGTGACTCTCATCTGGGCGGTGGCCATCATCCTAGCCATCCCGGAGGCTGTTGCCTTCGACCTGGTGAAACTGGTTTACCGCGAAGAGACCCACTGGGTCTGCATGCTGTCCCCCCATCAGACAACCAGCTTCATGACGGTGAGTTCCCCATTCTTGATCCTGAACAGTTGATAATCTTGGCATGGTCACTTATCCTTTTCATCTTTTAAAAATTGTTTTTTTTGTGAGTATTTGTGTGTATGTATGAGTCTGTGTGGTTGACCTCTGGTGACCCCTAGTGGGGCTTGGACATTTCAGAGAGGTGGCTTGATAACCTGCCTCTGCGTCCTGGCCCTGGTATTCCTTGGAGGTCTGCCATCCAAGTACTTGCCCGGATTGGCCCTCCTTAGCTTCTGAAATCTGATGAAATTGAGCTTGCCTGGCCTACCCAGTGAGGGCACTTATCCATTTCATCTTGGCCACTTGGTAAGCCAGTGTGGTATTCCGATCAGAGTTGTTGGACTGGGAGCCCCAGGTTCAAGTTCCCCACTTGGCCATGGAAGCTTGCTGAGTAACCTTGGTCCACTCATATGCTCTCAGCCTATCCTACCTCACAGGGTTGCTGTGGGGATAACATCGTGGTGAGGAGAACAATGTAAGCTGCTTTGGGTTCCCATTGGGGAGAGAGGCAGGGTATAGGTAAAGTAAATTAATAAAATAATGGTTGCCCTTAGGTTGACGCCCTTTGAGGCATTGGCCTTTATTCAGCTTTGGCCCTTTCCGAGCTGTCATCCATCCTCATCACACTGAACAGAAGATCTGCCCTGCCCCTGCCTCTGCCGCCTTCCTCAGTCAGCATTCCAACAACAAGAGACATTCAGGATGGGGAGTGACCCAGCGTGGGCACAGGGGTTGATTGAAGTGCTGATCTAAGTGTGGAGCTGAACTCCACTTGCAAAGCTCAAGGGTCAGATTGGGTTGGTACACAGAAATCAGTACCAAGAAGTGAGACGCACCAGCAGAGTGACATCTGCCTTTGAATCAGGTTAAGACCATACGTCCTGCTGGAATATGCCAAAGGTCCATGTAGTCCAGCATCGTGCTTTCCATGGCGGTCAGCCAGTAACTGACGTTCAGTGGTATAGTGCCTCTGAACATGGAGGTTCAATTTGGTTATCATGCCCACAAATGTGTTGAATGCTCTTTTAAAGCCATGTCATTGGCATGCTGTGCCAATAAATTACTGAATGGAAAAAGTGCATTCCTTTGTCTGTCCTGGTCTTATACCAGTCAGTTTCATTGGGTGATCCTGGCTTTATGGGAAGAAGAAGAGTTGGTTTTTATACCCAGCTTTTCTCTTGGTGTAGTGGTTAAGTATGCGGACTCTAATCTGGGAGAACCGGGTTTGATTCCCCACTCCTCCACTTGCACCTGACTGTAACTGGCCCAAGGTCTCCCAGCAGGCTTCATGTGGAGTAGGAGTAGGGAATCAAACCGTAGTTCTGATAAGAGCTGTTCTTGAAAAAGAGCAGTTTCTGTCAGAGCTCTCTCAGCTCCACCTACCTCACAGGGTGTCTGTTGTGGGGAGGGGAAGGGAAAGGAGTTTGTAAGCTGCTCTGAGACACCTTTGGGTAGTGAAGGGTGGGATATAAATCCAGTCTCCTCCTCTTCCTCCTCCTCCTCCTTAAGGAGTTCAAAGTGGCTTACAATTGCCTTCCCTTCCTCTCCCCACAACAGGCACCTTGTGAAGTAGGTGGGGCTGAGAGAGTTCTGGGAGAACTGTAACTGGCCCAAGGTCTCCCAGCAGGCTTCATATGGAGTAGGAGTAGGGAATCAAACCAGATTAGAGGCTGCCACTCTTAACCACTACACTATGCTGGCTCTCTGTGGGAGTGGGAGCTTTTCTCCACAACATATACAGTTATAAACTTCCATCATCTCCCTAAGAGCCGGTGTGCACAGTGCATGTTCACTGTAAAAAACAGCTCTGGAGAAAGAGGGTGAGTTGTTATATCAGGGCCATGGTGCTGGGGATGGGGAGTAACTTTTTTCTTCTGTCATTTCCCAGTCAAAACTGCCCCCCCCCCAGCCCTGACCTGGATAGCCCCGGCAAGCCCCATCTCATCAGATCTTAGAAGCTAAGCAGGGCCGACCCTCGAAAATACTTGGAAGGGCGACCTCCAAGGAATACCAGGGCTGGGACACAGAGGTAATCTCAAGCTACTTCTCTGAAATGTCCTAGCCCCACCAGGGCTCGCCAGAAGTCACTATGACTTCCAGGCTCGCATATACACACACACACAAAAACACACACCAAAAAAAAGTTAAAAAAAACCCTCCTCCCACTCATAGCCATTAGCTTTGATTGGGGGTGGGTGGGGAGAATAAGCAAAGAGAATGTACCTGTATTTTTTTTCTTACGGCTGCTAATAGAAGTTGAGGATAGTGGTCGTTTCAATCGGAGAAATGGGCACGGGTGTGTGTGTGTGGGGGGGGGGGTTAACAACAGATCTGAGCATCTCACCACAGATCCCTGATGGACTGAAGTTTGGCCCTTTGTTCCTCATAAGGAAGCTTGGGGTTTCCTGGTTAAAAAACAACAACAGCATTTGAGGCTCAAGCTTCCACCCTAAGCCTACTTATTTATTTAATTCAGATATTCATATCCCAGTTTGGTGTAGTGGTTAAGTGCGCAGACTCTAATCTGGGAGAACCGGGTTTGATTCCCCACTCCTCCACTTGCACCTGCTGGATGACCTTGGGCAAGCCATAGTTTTGGCACAGCTGTTCTTGAAAAAGAGCAGTTTCTGTCAGAGCTCTCTCAGCCCCACCCAACTCACAGGGTGTCTGTTGTGGGGAGGGGAAGGGAAAGGAGTTTGTAAGCTGCTCTGAGACACCTTTGGGTAGTGAAGGGCAGGGTATAAATCCAATCTCTTCTTCTTCTTCTTCTCTCCCCAATGGGAACCCAAAGTGTCTTAAGCTGTTATTCTCCATCCTCCATTTTATCCTCACAACCGTTCTGTGAGGTCGGTTGGGCTAAGAGAGAGGGGCTGATCCAAGATCACCCAGTGAGCTTCCAGGACAGAGTGAGGATTCAGACTTGGGTCTCCAAGATCTGGATACAATATTCTAACCACTATCCCACAGTGCCTTGAAGGCAGACTCACTTTTGAGATTGCTGGGTTGTGCCGATTCCTTCCAGGCTGGGCACAGCAACCTTTCCCTCCCCAAAATTAGCAAGTGCTCCTTTTATCCCAGGGTGGAGTTGGGGGGATGGGGGCAGGGAGGGAATGTCACATAAGCGCTACACTTTTGGAAAGCAAAGGTTAACGTCTCGTTTCCCCCCTGTGGATAGGACATCTAATACGGTCATCACCATAGCAACTGAGAAGGTAGCTCCACTGACTCTGCCCCTCCAGTCCACCCCCTGTAATATTGAGACCCATCAGTGGTCATCCTCTAGGCTAGAGGGAAACCATCCCGCTGCATCCTACAAGTTCCAAGGCAGGCTTGGCGCCTTTCACTGGAGACAGAGGCATTCAAGGTGGTCCACAGACACCTGCCTCATCCAATGATCGTCAGCTCTGTTAGCATTCCCCAGAAGAGGTCAGACAGTGCTTTTCACTCCCTTCCCTTCTTTCTCCGCAGTTCTACAAGAATGTGAAAGACTGGTGGCTTTTTGGCTTCTATTTCTGCCTGCCTCTGGCCTGCACCGGTGTCTTCTATACTCTCATGTCATGTGAGATGCTGAGCCAGAGGAACGGCATGAGGATAGCGCTCAACGACCACATGAAACGGGTGAGGAGCCCCAGCTAGGGTCTGAGGAGCAGGCCCTCTTCCTTGGCCACAAAGATCAGAACCTTCTAAGCCGCCCTGAGGTCATTCTTGTCTATTCCAAATGGCAGCAGCTCCCCAGGACTGCTGGAGATTCTTTAATAGGACATTCCATGTATCTGATCTGTGATGTAATGGCTGAAAAACATGAGCCAATATACCAATTACAGGGTGCAGCAGTACATCCCTACCCTGCCAGTCGTCTGACCCATGTACCTGATGCTCTTGTTAGCATCTAGCACCCCAAATCCCAGCCACTGTGGACTACATGATTCTTCACATGTGTCCAGTGCATAATGAATGAGCTAGATGTGCTACAGAAATGGGAACATCAATCTGCCTTCAAGGAGTCACATCCTTGTTCTATTGCGGTCAGTATTGTCTCATCGGACTGGCAGCAGCTCTCTAGCATCTCATGTGGAGGTCTTTTGTATCCCCTGAACCTTTTCTGGAGATGCTGGGGATTGAACCTGGGACCTTCTGCATGCAAAGCAGATGCTCTACCACTGAGCTACAGCTCCTCTCCGAAAGGGAAGAGTCTGAGGCTGGGAAAACCTGCTGCAAAGAATAGGGATTTAAAGGTCTCCCCACCGCTACCACATACCATCCAGTTGTTGTGTTGTATTTCCTTGTGCTTCCTCCATCGACTCCCACACTTGTGCTTGTAACTTCCAGCGCAGGGAAGTGGCCAAGACGGTGTTCTGCTTGGTGGTGATCTTTGCCCTTTGCTGGCTGCCTCTTCACCTGAGCAGGATCCTGAAGAAGACCATCTACAACCCTCGGGATGTCGATAGATGCGAGCTTCTTAGGTAGGAAGACTAATAGTGTCTAATAACCTGGTGGTTTGCCCCCAGTACCGACAGAGGCCTCCAAAATAAAGTAAATGGAAGAACAAGGTTGAACTATGACTTCTTGAAGTAGCCTCTTTCTATAGTTCGCGATTTGTTTCTTAGAATCGTAGAATCACAGAGTTGGAAGGAGCCACACAGGCCATCTAGTCCCACCCACTGCTCAGTGCAGGATCAGCCTAGAGCCTCCCTGACAAGTGTTTGTCCGTCCGCTTCTTGAAGACTGCCAGGGAGGGGGAGCTCGCCACCTCCCTTAGGCAGCTGGTTCCACTGTTGCACAACCGTTACCGTAAAAACGTTTTTCCTGATATCCAGCTGGTACCTTCCGCCCTTAATTTAAACCTATTATTGCGAGTCCTATCCTCTGCTACCCACAGGAACAGTTCTCTGCCCTCCTCTAAGTGACAGCCCTTCAAATACTTACAGAGATCAATCATGTCCCCCCTCAGCCTCCTCTTCTCCAGACTGCACATTCCCAGTTCCCTCGGCCTTTCCTCACAGGGCTTGGTCTCCAGATCCCCAATCATTCTTGTCACTCTCCTCTGCACCTGCTCCATTCTGTCCACATCCTTTTTGAAGTGAGGCCTCCAGAACTGCTCACAATACTCCAGGTGCGACCTGACCAATGCAGTGTACAGCGGGACCATCACATCTTGCAATTTGGATGTTATGCCTCTGTTGATACACCCCAAGATCACATTAGCCTTTTTTGTCACTGCATCACACTGGCTGCTCATATTTAACTTATGGTCCACCCAAACCCCAAGATCTTGTTCACACATACTGCGACGCAGAAGTGTATCCCCCATCTAGTATGTGTGTTCCTCATTTTTGTTACCCAGATGTAGAATTCGGTACTTTTCCTTGTTAAATTGCATCTTGTTCACATCCACCCACTTTTTCAGTATGTTCAGATCTCGTTGAATTCTCTCTATCTTCTGGTGTGTTCGCTGCTCCCCCCAATTTGGTGTCATTGGTAAATCTGATGAGTAACCCCTCTGATGAGTAACTTCATGCTATGAAATCAGATGAGTAACTTCATGCCATGAAAAGCTTCGGCTGCCCATTTCCACTCATTAAACTTCTGTAAAAGAGACTGGATGTTTTTTTCCTGTCCAGGTGGCAGGCTTACTAAGGTAAGAAGATCCCTGCCAGATCAGAGCAAGGAGCCCATCTAGCCCCATTTCCATGCTGACCCCCCCCCAAATGAGCACCCTTACCTCTTGGACCATCTTCTCCAGCAATTCGCACCTGTCCCCTCCTCCTCTAGCATCATCACCTTCCTTTTCTCTCCCTCATCTAGCTTCCTCCTGGTCATGGATTACTTTGGCATCAACATGGCCTCGCTCAACTCCTGCATCAACCCCGTGGCTCTCTACTTTGTCAGCCGGAAATTTAAGAACTGTTTTCAGGTAGGAGAGAATCTGCCTTTATCAACGACTGGGGAGGGGGGGAGTTTGGGGGCAGGTGAACACCAGCCATGTACTTACTGGGGTAAAGGAGAATGAGCTTTCTTAAGATTGCCCCTCCTTGTCCCCATATGTTCCTGGAGAGCCAGTTTGGTGTGGTGGTTAAGAGCGGCGGACTCCAATCTGGAGAACCAGGTTCAAACCCCCACTCTTCCACATGAAGCCAGCTGGGTGACCTTGGGTCAGTTGCAGCTCTCTCTGAGCTCTCTCATCTCTACCTACCTCCAGGCCTTTAAAAAAAGAGAGAGAGAGAGGTGCTGGAACTCTCAAGAGGGAAATGAAGTTTTCAATCTGTATGCTGAAAATTTATGAACTTTTAAACATTTTTAAAAGAATTTTGTCAAATTGGTTTTGGAACTCACGGGATGCCTGTTGTGGGGAGAGGAAGGGAAGGCGATTGAGACTCCTTCGGGTAGTGAAGGGTGGGGTATAAAACCAACCCTCCTCCTCCTCCTCCTCCTTCTCTTTCTCATGTGCAAAGGTTCCCAGTGAAACATCGAAACTGATTCCTTTGTATCATAATGCTTAGTATTCGTATAACGCTGTTAGGTCTTCAAAGTTTTTCACATATTTATTTATTTAGGATGCTTATGCAACTTTTCTGCCCACATGGGCTCTCAAAAGGCTAAAAATGTAATTAAAAATTAAAATTAAAATATAGAATAAAACCAAAGATCAGAAAAGCATTTTGTAATCGTGACAACAGCCCTATAAGATAGGCAAGTATTATTATCTCCATATTGCAAGTGTGGGGGGAAGGTAACATTTGCTTGCCTGACACCATTTACAGTGCAATCCTGGGCAGAGTGACACCCTTCTAGGGCCATTGACTCAATGGAGTTATAAGAGTGTGAAACTGACTGACTGCAGTAAGGGCACTCATGACTGAAGTGAGCTTGAGAAGGTTTCCTGACTTGTAACTCAGTCACTAGGGTTGCCAACCTCCAGGTGGTAGCTCAAGACCTCCTGGGATTACAACTGATCTCCAGGCGATAGAGGTCAGTTCACCTGCAGAAAATAGCTGCTCTGGAAAGTGGACTCTATGGCAGTACACTTGCTGAAGTCCCTCCCCCTCCCCAAGTCCCTCCTCAGGCTCCACCCCCAAAATCTCCAGCTGGCAACCCTACAAGCCACACTGGACAAGGGCCTGGCCCACTTTCCTGAAACATGGGGCGGGGGCCACACTGGGGAACAGTGTTCAGAAGAGCCACAAGTGGCATGTCATAGAGGCACGGAATGTCACTGTTCTAAACTCTCTCTGCTTTGTGTCTCACAGTCCTGTCTGTGCTGCTGGTGCCAGAGACCAGCCCTTGGCATCGTGCCGACGGATGACAAAGGCTCTGTTGGGAAGTGGAAAGCCAATGGGCAGGAACTGGGCCTCGACCGGAGCAGCTCCCACTTGAGTCACAAGTACAGCTCGTCTTAGGCAGGTGGAAGAACAAGAGGCAGATGGTCCACCAGGACAATGGGATTGATTGTCCTGGCCAGGCCCTCATTTCCTGGTGTTCCTCTTGACTTCGCCTGCTTTTTTCACCTTCTTCCCATAGAAACTAAGATGCCAGCCTGCTCCAAAGGAAGCCTCACTGGAAGAAGCCTCGGTCACCTCTTATTCTCCAGGAGTGTCCCCGATGAAGTATTCTTTTCCCCCATAAATATCAGAAGAATTGCTTGGGAGGAACAAACTAAAGGGCCATCAAAGTTGCTACCTTTGGCTCCAGGTTTTCCTGGATGTGTGTGTATAAAGTACCGCCTAGCCACAGCCAACTTATGGGGACCCCAGAAAGGGGCCTTCAAGGCAAGTGAGAGGCAGAGATGGTTTGCCATGGCCTTCCTTGGCAGTCTCTCCTTTGGTCGTGTCCCATCCAAGTACCGACCCTGCTTAGCTTCCAAGATCTGACGAGATCAGGCTATATACCATGCCACCTTCCTTCCTTTCCTGGATACCAGTCTTTAAAAATCTAGACTCGATCCAGAATCTTCTCCCCAGCATGCCGAGAAGGAATGAATGGGCATACAAGATACCTGAAGCAACAGGCTGGCTTGAGAAGACTGGAAAGGAAAGGAAATGTCCAATGCAGATGATTCCCTCCTCATTTCCAGAGGCCAGATACATAGAGCAGTCGCAGAAAGGCCCAGTGTGAACGTAAACCCTAGATCTCAATCATTATCCTCTCACCTTTCCCCCAAGGAGCTCAGAGTGGCAAACAAAGTCCTCTTCTTCGCCATTGTGGTTCCACAAGAAGAGAGAAGGTGACTGACCCATGGTCATCCACTTAGCTTCACAGAAAGGGGGGATTTGAACTTGGGTCTCCCCAGTCTTGTCTTGACACTCTAATTGCTGCCAAGGCCATGGAGAGGGGAGAGGGGGGTCAAAAGTCCAGGAAAGTCATTGATGAATAGGGAAACCAGCAAATTATGCAGTTTGTTTCCATACAATGTTTGGGGTGGTGCGGAGAAGGAACCCAGAACAAGTCGTTATCAGAGGGCTGAGGCAGGCAGTCATTGGCTCTGACCTCAAGAGCACCTTGGCCTTAGATCATGTGGTAATAAAGCTGTGGCAGGCTAAAGAGGAAACATCCGGGGTCAGTCCATCTCTCAGCTTTCCAGGGGCCATACCCAGAGGGCCCCTCATTCCTGGTTTCCCATCCATTGCAGGCATTATGTGTCTTGCTCCTTTGTGGAGAGGTCTGATCTGTACCCCCACCCTTTCCATGTTTATATTCACTAATGTTTTAATTACAAAGTAACAGGTCCCAAATTACACAATCATTTTCCAGACGATGGGATGGGTGGATCCCTCCCGCAAAGCATTTCTGCAGCTGGACGCATTTCCGCCTATGGAGCTCTGCTTTCTTTTCTCCATCCTCTCACTAAAATCCAATTCCCATTTGGGAGGACATTGTGAACTGCATCAGAAAGGTAGAAACAAAAAAATTGTACTCTGCAGGCAGAAATCCTTCCATCCACAGAAATGGCTCGTGGAATCCACCCCTACATCCCCCAATTTTTTCTCCCAAAATTAAATATCTTTAAAACATGGCTTTACCAATTCTGCTTTCTGGCTCCCGTAGCCTTGGGAATCAGCAGAAGACATGTCAGCCTTTAACTTGCCCTGAATCTCTGCTTTAGTTAGGCTAACATGAAGATGAATTCTTTCTATTGTCCAAATATCCCCACCCCACCCCCTTAGGGAGATGTCCAATTGGGGATTTTAGGTGTGTAAAGTACGGTCAAGTCACAATCGACTAATGGTGACCCCCAAGAAGGGGTTTTCAAGGCAAACGATTGAGCAGAGGTG
>NW_015172020.1:412682-417421 GCF_001447785.1 Gekko japonicus | reverse complement strand
GAACGGAATCAGAAAGGTAGAAAAAAAAAAATGGTACTCTGCAGGCAGAAATCCTTCCATCCACAGAAATGGCTCGTGGAATCCACCCCTACATCCCCCAATTTTTTCTCCCAAAATTAAATATCTTTAAAACATGGCTTTACCAATTCTGTTTTCTGGCTCCCGTAGCCTTGGGAATCAGCAGAAGACATGTCAGCCTTTAACTTGCCCTGAATCTCTGCTTTAGTTAGGCTAACATGAAGATGAATTCTTTCTATTGTCCAAATATCCCCACCCCACCCCCTTAGGGAGATGTCCAATTGGGGATTTTAGGTGTGTAAAGTACGGTCAAGTCACAATCGACTAATGGTGACCCCAAGAAGGGGTTTTCAAGGCAAAAGATTGAGCAGAGGTGTTCTGCCATGGTCTTCCTCTGCAGAGTCTTCCTTGGAGTCTCCCTTCCACCTATCAGCCCTGCTTAGCTTCTGAGATCTGATGAGATCGGGCTATATGATGCCACCTTTCCTCTCCTGCTCATGCCTAATAGGGACTGACATTGCTCTCCTGTGTGGTCGTGGAAAGATTTGGTTCAAAGTCGTCTTTGTGTCTTTCAAACTTCTGTCTACCTTCCCATGAATTTTCAGCTGTGACTGCCATGGAATTACTCCCCCCACCCACCGCCATGGAAGAAAACTGAACAGAACAGCTCCTTTTCTATCACTGCCAAGAAGTGACTGATACCATTGTACCAGGGCTATGGGGAAGGGAATCAGAAGTGGGGGCATTCTTTGAGTGCAGATAATCTGCAGGGAGAGGAGCACTGGTGGTCTTGTAGGGGCAGGTAGATGGGGGGACAATGATGGTTTCTTGCCATAAAACCTATCTCAGGTGGCTTTGGAAAGAAGTCATCAGTTTGTAGACCCAGTGGCTCGTAAGCCACGATAGCTCAGTGGGACCTCCAAATCTGGACGTAGTATACCACTAAATACCAAATGAAACAGGGGAAGGGCCTCCATGTTCCCCTTGCAAGCTTTCTGGAGGCATCAGGACAACTGCTGTTGAAAACAGATTGGTTTGGGGGCAGGTGTTTTCCCCTTTCTTCCAGCACTTCCAGTTTTCACTTGATTCCCCAAGGGACATGTGAGTATGGGTTCTCCTTCTCTAACCAACCAATGATGCTCTTGAGAAGTAACTGCCCGAGTTACTTCTCCCTTCCCCATTTATCTCTTTCCTGTCCCCATATATCTGATAGGACGGAATACTGCAAGGACAAGCCTTGCTAAGAGACAGCAGAGGAGAGGTGGGTAGAAATAGGGGGACCTATCCCATTCACTGGAGAGGACCCTGATGCTGGGAAAGACTGAAGGCAAAAGAAGAAGGGGACGGCAAAGGATGAGATGGTTAGACAGTGTTATTGATGCAGCAAACACAGGGTTGAGCACACTCCGGGGGATGGTGGAGGGCAGGAGGGCCTGGCATGATATGGTCCATGGGGTTGTGAAGAGTTGGACTCGACTGTGTGACTGAATAACAATAACTTCCCATTTTGATCCCCCCCTTCCCCTTATTGGGGGGGGGGTCTGAAAAAAAGACCCTGCAGTTGCTGGAGGTGGGCTTCAGTGCCCTGAACAGTTTGTCCCTCCAATTTTGCAAATCCACTTTTAAAAACTCTCCAGTAAACCATGCAAATGAAATTAGACATATTTGCATAGTTGACTCTCATTGTGGTATTAAGTTTTTCTTGGCACAGATTTTGCGGAGCCTCAGTGCTGTTACTCTTAGTGCCAAATACACAATACACTATTATTCATTGGAATGGGATGCTGGGGGAGTTTAATATCTAAGCCTTCCTAATACCAGGGCAGGATTGTGTGTTGTGAACTCTGCCAGCAGCTCTCCAGGGTCTGAGGCAGCAAAGGGACTTTCCTCACATTTGACATCCTTTCAGTGGAGATGCCACGGATTGAACCTGGGACCTTCTGTACGCAAAACATGTGCCCTTCTACTGAACCAGTCCCCCTTGCCCCCAGTGTTTGTCCTTCAGTAGGCTGATTCAGTGGAGACAGGGTCTGCTGCTGCTTCTGTACCTTGCAGCCGATGGGACGGGCAAGATTCATATTCCAGTCTGGTGCAGTCCCAAACTGTTGGAAAGTGCCATCAAGTCGCAACTGACTTATGGCCACCCCGTAGGGTTTTCAAGGCAAGAGACGAACAGAGGCGGTTTGCCATTGCCTGCCTCTGTGTAGCAACCCTGGTGGTCCCTCGGTGGCCTCCCATCCAAGTACCAGCCAAGGCCAACCCTGCTTAGCTTTCAAGATCGGGCCAGTCCCGCTGCAAAATGCTGGGCCTCAGCTCTGTTAGGCCAATGGCTCTCAGTGTGCTGCTTAGTTATGGCCACCGGTGCGGACACAGAATGTGTGGGCTGGCTGCTAATCCAGCAGTGATAGGGTCACATCCTTGTGCTTAGTCTGTGTTCTGATCCTCCCCTTTCCCTGTCGCATCCTAGAGACTTGCATTTCATTTGCAAGCCCCTCGGGTGCAGTGTGGGAAGTGGCTCTGTTGCAAGGCCCCTGGGGAAATTTCCGGGGGGGGGTGGGGGGCGGAATGCTGCCTCTCTGACCCACCCTTTCCCAGGACAGGAAATTTCTCTGTTGTGTCCCAGGAGCCCTGTGCACAGAAACTACAGCCCATGAGAGCACACCTCTCAGCCTAGAGAGCAGTGGAGAAGTGGGGTTCTGCCTCCTGAAATTTCTCAACTGAAAGTGGGCCATAATGAACCAGATGATGTTATGGGGCAGCCCACTTAGCCGATCTGTTACGGCCCATGCAAAGGTTCCCCATAGCCCCCTGAGACCTTATTCTGAGGACACGGCTTTGATGCTGAACTTTTGGCAGAGGCCATGTCCAAAATCTACACATCCTGATCGCTCCTTGCACTAGTCTGTAAATAAGAAAGCCAGATCACTTCAGATTTTACCAACCTTCATAGTAGTAGTTGTTGGGGTTTGGGGTTTTTTGGTATTTTTCATATGTGCATGTTGTGTGTGTGTCTGCGTGTCATGGCGACCTCTGGTGACTGACCCCTACTGGGGGCCTGGGGGATATTCAGAGAGCTGGTTGAATAAAGCCTGCCCCCGCCTCCCGACTGCTGGTACTCCAAAGAGGTCTCCCATCCAAATACGTGCCAGGGCCGGCCCTGCTTAGCTTCCGAGATCTGACGAGATTGGGCTTGCCTGGTTACTGCTGTCCTTGTTTGCACCACCGCTGCCATTTTGGTGAAGCTTCTTTTCCAAAGAGACAGCACCAAGGCCTTGGAGATCACGCTGTTAAAGAAACAATTGCTCCAACTCCAACATGGGCAGCCTTTCTCAGTTCCTGCCATTCTATCTCATCTGCTTGCCCCCTCCTGGGTTCCACCCAACTGGTAAGCCCCAAAGATGGTTATGTTTTTGGTACCAAGCAACCCAATTTTGATTATTTGGGATTTGTGTGAGCCTTTGCTATTTCTAGACTTACTGGTGTGTTGTTTGTACAGGGGGACTTTGTCCCATATGTGTGTATATATTGTACAGAAAGCCACTTAAGCTGGGGTTTCCTTGAATTCATAATTTGGGGGGGGGGGGGGAGACTGAAGAACAATTTAACATCCATGATGCATTCAAGATCAAGTCAGCTCTAAACCTATGCTAGACAAGGGGATGCTACCGCCAGGCAGGGAAAGTTGCCATCACTTCCTTGCCCAGCATAACGTGGCTGGTCTTCTAACACAGCAGGCAGATGATCAGGTGGAGACCCAGCAAAATCTGAACCCAGGACACCCGTGAAGGTAATCACGGCCCCAACAAGCTGGCCATCCTCACTGCCACATGCCTGCAACTCCTTTGTAAGGTCTTGTTTACGGGGGGGGCGCATTATAAAGGACATGTAACAAAATGGGATTTATTGTGATTTTGGATTTTGCGTTTCCTGTAGGTTATGTAGCCATCATGTACATGCTAATGTTGGATTAAAGTTCATTGACTGCATCACAAGTTTACACGGCACAAAATTGCTGGCTCAAGGCTTCAAGGGGCCGGTGGAAGGTATGCCAAGCTAACTTAGGATAGGCTTCTTTTCAGCCTGCCTTTTTTGAAACTCCTTGGCTGCTTCTTGACACAAGATCCAATGCTGGGGGCATGTGTCTCGGGGGCGGGTTAGTTGTCCCCCCAGAATTGCCTTCTACTTGTCAGAAAGATTTGCCCCTGACCTGAGTGAAAATCTGGAACTGGTGCATGGTCCCACACTAGCGATGGCTGCTGATGCACCAGCCAGACTTGCCAGAACTCTCTGATCCATGAAAGGGGGAACATTTTAACCTTCCAGGACATTCAGTTGCTGACCTAAGAGTAGCAGTTCCTTTGCATAGGCATTTCAAAGGGAGATTAGAAAGAGAGACTGCTGAATTGCAACTGACCATGAAGCTCAAGACAATGCAAACTCCTGGACTGAACTGAGACCTAGGTTGTTTCTCTCATTAACAATTCCTGCTATTGTCATACGGCATCTGAAAGCACTTCATTCACTCTCCAAGATATAAGGAGAGATGGATTCACATTCCAGCTGTATATGAAGAAGTGAGCAGTGACTCATGCCCTGCCACAAATTTTGTTAGTCTTTTCATTAAGGTGCTGCTGGACAGTTGCTTCCTTTCACTCATGAATGCAAACTGCACTGTTAGGTCCCCCCCCCCCTATCAATTCGAAAAGCAAAAGGGAATCCAT